>NW_011967136.1:370283-436410 GCF_000949405.1 Vollenhovia emeryi
CGTTAGATTTTTCGGGCAATCTGCACATTTCTTTTACCTAAAGAACCGATCGAGTATAAGCAACTGCGAAATTCTTTGCAGTTCGGTTAAGACAATCACAGATCAGTGATCATATCTTGAAACTTAATTATTTTAAATAAGAGTTCCCTAAGTTGAGTACGAAAAAGTGGACTCGTTCACCATACGCGATCACATAGTTTCACTGCCCGTGTAAACGTGTGCACGACGTGGACATCGAGAAAACTAGCAAATCTGGTTCGCGTGCGTAAAAACCCGGACGTTCTACGGCCACGGTGAAAGTAGTTGGCCAACATCAATTTTCCACTTTATGGAGTTTCGTTACTTACCGCGCGCGACTGGTTATGCGCCGCGTTTTACCTGTTGCCAGCCCTTAGGTGGATTGAAACTACTGTAGGCATCGCCGCACAATCGAATTCCGCATCGACGTGCGTGGACCGAACAATTACTTCGGGATTCTATCAATGCGGGCGGCGCGTTATCAAGTTACAGGGCTGATAACTGCGCGTATACTGGCGCGACCGTAAACTAGTAACTTTCGCGGGGAAACTTGCGCAGCGTCACAGATACGCTCACACGAATAACCCCGTGTCATTGAAATGGCTTGCGTTCGTAGAATTAATAATTAAATGATGCAACTTATCCAGAGTCCGCCCCGTGACTCCACTCGCACTTGTTAGTATTAAGCGCGAAATCTGTAAAATCGAGTTTCGGGTGGATCATATTCAGAAAATCACCTTGTGTCGCTCTACTTGACGTTACGTGGAATGCGCTCGAATTTTATCAGCGAAATCACTCGAGAAATTACCCCGTCGCAGTGCAGACAAATATTTAATTTCATGCAGACACTTGACGCGGGGAGAAAACCTGTTCCGAGAGTTACCCGCGCACGTGGACTATTTTCACACGATACGTACATGTGGAGAGAGGGAACGCGTGCATACGTGTGAGGCGCACTCTTCGCGTGCGTGCATGCGTGTTTGTGTCCGCGTGCGTTCATGCATACGCACGAGCGGGCGGGTGGCGCGGATGTGGGGCCGCACTCCGGAATTAGACCATGTAAGGAACGGTTGATGGGCGCGTCTCGGTCGGCGAACTAGCCGGTTTTATGGGACGATGGTTTTACGAGCGCATCTGGCCCACCCGCCACCCTCTAACATCCCCCGGTACGTGCAGGGCGAGGAAAGGGTTCGCGAATAGCCTCTGGTATCCTTTCACCGACTTTATCCCCTGGAACCGTGCGCCAGTCCAGGTTCACAGACGACGCGACGAGCCCGAGGTCACGCTCAGAGCTTTTCTTCATGGCGAGCGTTCACCGCGCGTTTCTGATCAGCCTAAGAGAGTTTCTGGTGGCAGGTCGTCCGTCGTGGTTGTACACCGTGAGGGTCTTTGGGGAGGGACCCATTCGTGCGGCTTGTTTGCCCCGCGCTCGCCGAAGGCTTTGCTCACGCGTCGTAGAAGTGGCACGGCGATTCGTGAATAGCTGTCGAAAGTAAGGTAATTAACGAATTACCTCGTCGAACGAACGAGCGTTAACGAAGACGTGTAAATTCCATGAGTTTAAGGATGGCGGAAAAATAATTTTGCAAATATTATTCGACGTCCGGGCTGCGATGTTTATTTCGTTCGAAAGACCGACGAACTCAAGCGCGTATACTAATTCTGCTTCTACTTTTCGCGACGGGTAATGTTTAATCCAACAGACACGCCGACGTGTCTCTACGAGCAGTTTTATCGAAGGGAGCTTATCAAGAATGACAGATTTCGATATGACGTGACATTTATCTTATATAAATTTCGTTGTTCGACCCTACCATTATTTTTGCCCTCATATTTGCATAAATATCGCATTGAATCGCAAAAAAAACTTTTGCAAAACCGTCTCCAAAAGTTTTCACAAGAATTATTCACACGACACTTTCTCTTCGGCGTTCCTTGATTGAAATATACGAACTAAATACGAAATTACCAGGGGGATACCTCGTATGAAACAACTGTATGAGGTTACAGTATGCTTTTTTGCCGGATCGACAGTAGTAAAAATTGCTGCGGTTTACATTCTTCGACTCCTGAGACGAGACGTTCTTTATAAGAGATTGCCGACCGTGCCGAATGGTAACAAGGATTACAGCGTCAATCGTCCGTCGTCAGTGGTCTCAGTGGGCACTAAGACATCTTTACACTCGGCAGTAACCGCCGGAGACGAGAGCAATGGGAGTTCCAACATAAAAGAAAGAAGTTCCCCTCTAGAGTATTTATGGTGAACTCGGGGGGGCCAAGGTCCGAGATGACAGAACATTATGTCACGCCCTTTTGAGAACAGGCGGGCCGGGGCCGTAAGCGACTTCTGTACGAGAGATCAGACGCCGCGAACGAGCTGTATGGGTTTCGGGATATATACGTGCATTCGGGACACGCGCATACGTCTGCCCACGTGTGTTGGTATCGATTGACGAGGCGAGACAGTTTGTGAAATCGGGAGAACGTAAAGGAGATTGGATGAGGGTGCGTGGCGCGCACGTAAACCCCATATCTGTCCCATTGATACCAATATCCAACTACTTGTTCGTTATGCAGCCTCCAGAACCGGCGTTCTCGCGATCGCGTTTCTTGCGCGTATGCATGTACGCGCTTTTCTCGTGGGAGCGTCGGGCGTAACTGGAAATTGTTGTACCGCTGAAACTCTCACCTGATAGAATTCTGATAGCGTCGCAAACGATTGGAGTTTCGCGTTTTATTGCCGGCTCTCGCTCGCAATTTCAGTCTCTCGCGGTGCGCGCCTAAAGAGATACCGAAAAGAAATCGCGATTGTTATTACGGAAATTACATACGCGCGGATAAGAAAACAGCCCAATACAATTACGCCGCGGTGAAAAACACATCCCGAAAGAAAGTTCGCGTCTTAACTGTTAATCCTTCTGAGATAATTTGCATATCGCTGTTTATTTGCTATTAAACGGCACCGATTGCCTCGGAAGAGAAAGGGAGAAATAGAAATTACGGGCCAGCAAAGAAATGTTAACAAACTATTTTTTGTATTGGAGAAACTCTTAATCGCAGTCCCCGGGAGTACGAATTCCGTTTGAAACGTAATCCATGCATTCTTTATTCCAGCTAAGTGTAGCATGGCGCAACCCCGTTAAAACTTAAAATTACTCGTCCGCTACATAGTTAGAGCCTTTACAAGATTGTCTGCATAATTCATGAATAATGTTGCCCCGATAAGTCCGGGGAATTACAACTTTCGCTAATTCCAATATTACGCGAGAAACTTCCATCTCTTTGATGGATCCTACATCTTATTTTTCCTTAGTCCCATTCCCTTTAACCACGCCGTGCAATAATATTCCGATATCATAATTTATGCATTGGTAAGCCCGAATGATTTTTTTTCTCCTCCCCCGCGAAAGAGCAATTTTTTGCTTGTCACATCCTAAATTCTGCTAATGCGTATAATCAAGCTACATTGGAAATCGATCAGCGCGACAATATGGAATTACGACGACATCGATATCGGGCGTTACACATCGCAATGTGCGCACTAATGAAAGCTAATCACGGTCCAATGGCTCGCGGACTGCCATCAAAGACTTGTCGACGTATCTTTGACGCTTTTGTAATCGACCGGATCGAGGGCTCGTGCGTGCGCGCGCGACCGCGCCGCGCTTTATGCCGTCGAAAAGACGAAATCAGCCGCGCCGCGCGTTTGAAACGGCCCATACCAAAGGCTGAGCCCATAGAAGTCGACGTGTTAAATGTCTGTCTCTCAAAACGTTCGCCGTGTCGACTTGGACGATTGACGTTTGAAATTCGACGCGCCCGGTCGTCGTGCATTTCGTCATCCGTTTGCGTAAATCGTCGCGTTTGAATCAATTCGTCGCGCTTGCATATTCTCGGCGATGTCGAAAGATGTACGGCGGCGCAGCGCGAAATCTGGTTCATTTAACGCTCGTGAGTTTCTGATTTATCGCGTCTTGCTCCGGGCGCCGCTTACACTATTTAATAATGAAATCCAAGTCAAGAGATGCCCGGTTTCTAATTACGTCTGTTTAGAAATTGAAGGAATCATGAATAATCGGTCAACTTCGCTCCTATGTGAAACATGACGGATTAAACAAATTTTACTCGCCAAAGTGAAAACACTTTTGGAAAACACATATCTCGTATTATCTCCGCAGCTAATGAGGATGTCACAAATACATTCAGACAAATGTTGATCCCAATTGAGATCCCGAATAATTCATCAATTTACAATTTTTAGGTACCTACCTATATGCGTTTTGATTGAATTACGTTATACATATAAGATTGAGATTGCATACTTAGTGTCAATGTGACTTGATAATTAATTAGCCTACATCCTGGCGTAGTAAAAAAAAAACGAACAAGAAGATTTTCATGAAACTCATAGGACGGAGAAATCATAGAGCGAGTCGAAATATCCTCTGCACGACTGTGCGGTTTGCGTCACGGGGTCGATGCCAACGTTCGCGGAACGTCGATCGCGAAATGACACATCGATTCCGACCGCAAAAAGATTGCAGCGTGGCTATCGGTCACTTTTTCTCCCTTCCCCTCCTGCGCTTCCCTTGCGACCGGACCAGGTGTTTTCCGTCACGTTTGGCGGCGCGCACAATCGCGCGGAATTCGCGAACACGGGGCGGCGGCGACGGCGGCGGCCGCAACGGCCGACGTTCTCGCTGGCCGTCGGCCGCGTGACGGATATGATATTGCCGGAAATAGGTACGCGATTTCCCGTGCGATCCATGCGCGCGTAATGCCGAATACAAATGGGATATGGATATACCCGGAGCGCGCAGGCGGCCGGCGGTGAATTATGCACAAACGCGGGGTCTGGCTGTGGGAAAGCGCCGAGAACCGGCCACTGCGCTGCCAGTGGCGTGAGCAGATTTTACGTCGACGCCAGTTACTTATCGGGCATCGGTTGGTTATCGTTCACGCGGCTGAGAATTTGTCGTGCCACGGTATTGAAAGAGTCGACGGGATGATCGCGCGAAGATAGACCTTTATCATATCAGCAAGTGAAGAAAAAAATATCGATTTAAAGTTTCACACGAAACTCTCAAAATACAAGTAGATGCAGTACGTTACGTAATTAATATTAATTATAATTTTTTTTATTAATGTTATACAGTGAAGAAATGTTTATGTTAGAATTAATGATAAGAGAGATACTTCGATATTATGTACCGATTTATCTATCAATTCAAGGATGGCTTCAGTGTGACTTGTAATTTTTCTGGATGCTGTTTTCATTATAGGTATATAACGAGATTAATTAATTCTATATTAGACGCAGGATATGGAAGCAACGCGCGTTGCTTGTAACGTTACCGTTACAAGTTACTTTTTTTGGGTAACGGACTGGTGACGACGTTACTTTTGTCTTCTGCAACTGTAACGTAGTTGCTTTTTTTTAGTGATGATGTAACGAATTTAACAGTTACTTTGTCGTTAGTTTTTTTATTTCAAACCGAGTTATAAAATATAACTATATATTTTCTTATATTTAATCTTTAGGCTTCGATCGATATTCATAATCTATTATTGTCATCGGTTGTTATATTTAAGACAAGTTTAAAATTATTACGTTAAAAATTTGAACAAAAATTTCACTATATCTGTACTCTTCATAGAAATCGAAATTGTTTATTTACATTTTGAGTATTTTAAAATTTATCTCCTTAAATTTTTCGTGGTTTCATAACTTTAAAATACAAAATTCTTTTTATTAATATCTTTGTTAATAAAAAAATATTGCAAAAGTAGATGTTTCAGTTTGATCTCGTTTCAGAATTAAAACAGTAACGGAAAAAGTAACGAATTGCTATTTTTGAAGTAACGGCAACGATAACGACTTTTGAAAATCAGTAACTGTAACGGTAACGAGTTACATTTTTGAGTCGGTAACGAGTAACGGTAACTAGTTACTTCTAAAAAGTAACTTTCCTATCCCTGATTAGACGATATAAATGTTTTTACAATTTGTCATTTTACAATTAGAATCGATAACCGATTAAACCGAGTAACTCTCGGTCTGATCAATCGTTGGGTTACGCTACTGACAGCAACATAGACGTTGAGCGTGTAATGAATAATCGGATATAGTTCCGTAAATTGTTACACTTTCGGTCCTATAAGAAGCTAATTATATATTTTTCAACATTGTCAATAAAAGACAGCACGGAATCACGCGAAGGGATTAAAGAATATTATTTCGCTGGGCGACGAATAATTTTTTCTCGATAAATCAATCTCGATAGTAGCTTATACAAGTGCACGTAATTAATAATAATTGCGCTCTTGATATTCGAAATTACACAATCAGTCATATGTTTCAAGATATATTATTGAACGTAACATTTAAATGGAACGTCGTACACTTTTTTTTAACGCGAAAAACAGTGATGAAAGATCGAATCGATATAAGATACATAAATTAAATAAATAACTCGGCGTGTAAAGGAAAATTTATCGCGATTGTCATCGCTACGGCTTTGTGAAGGATTAAGTAATCAACGCGAGCGAGCGAGGTGACCATCGATTACGCGACCGATAAAAATTGCTTTCAGTTTATTCGATATGAATGCGCGATTTGTGTATTTGCGTTGCCTGTATCGCTGTTGCTCGATTCAGCGTCGAAAAATTTGTCGAACGATATTTCAGAGATATTGCAATGAAACGGAAATTCTCCCCCATGCCATTATACCGTAGATTTATGGTCAAACATTTTTATAATTGACGTCCACCAAGTTATATATATCTATAGACGCGACGCACAAATATTCGATAACGTGTGCAATTTGAAATTCAAATGCAAAACCGAATTTGAGGAAGTTGCCGGCGGTGCTTTGCGAAATATATCTCCGCGTGTAAACAAATAGATTTACCGTTTCACATTCTCTAACTTCCACGTTGATACATTAAATAACTTCCACATCACGATCTACGTACGAATATGTTAAATACTTTACATATTCTCAGTTACGGACAGAGCCCGTTAAGTTTTATTTGTGGCTTTGAGAGAGAATGTTTCTAGCGCTGAATAAAATGAACGTTTGCTCTCCCTTTTAACGTGAAAGCTGTTTAATTAAAAGTGAACATCAAGGGGAAGACGATAGAGGTATATTCGAATGTCGGGCGATTGCGCGTCAAATAAGCGGCGCTTAACAATTGCATCTTTCGAAGATTTATTTGTTTTACAAAGCCGCCGACCGGTCTCCATTACCCGTTTCGCTGACTGGTGTGCATGCCGGTCATATCCGGGTGTGCACAAAGGGGACATTTTGCTGTAACGGAGAACACGTCAAAGACCCGTCGTGCGCTGTCGCTCCAACTTGTGTGACCGTGT
Organism: Vollenhovia emeryi; assembly: GCF_000949405.1. NCBI lineage: Eukaryota > Metazoa > Arthropoda > Insecta > Hymenoptera > Formicidae > Vollenhovia > Vollenhovia emeryi. Next base: position 377,674 of record NW_011967136.1, read on the forward strand.
AGATGTCTGACATGACTATATGTACATACGTATACAACCATTGTTGCATGTACGCGTCTCTCTCTCTCTCTCTCTCTCTCTCTCTCTCTCTCTCTCTCTCTCTCTCTGCTCCCCCCCCCTCTCTCTCTCTCTCTCTCTGTATCCGCCTGTAGTTTCCCGTCATAGGATACACGATTGGTCTACAAAGGCCTTTACAAGAGGAAGGCGAACGGTCCCAAGATTGTCGAAATCGTGCGCAATGTCGTGGCTAATGGGTCTTTGTGGCAATGTCAAATAGCTTGACGTAAAGGGCGGCCGTAACGCCTATCGCGACAATCGTTCTGTTGATTTAATCGATGCAAAACGTACCGCGTTAATTTCAAACGGCAACGGACGATATCGGTTAAGGTTTGCAACCAAAGCTGGCCTATTATCCACGTTCTATGGGCGTCCGAAAGGAATTAATGGCATTAACATATCTTTCGTCTGTATTTTCCCTCCGTATCTCGTAAGAAATTAGCATAAAAAACATATATATATTAACATTTCGTCTCGACTGAGGAGAGAAGGTCGGATAGCGTGGGTAATATAATGAATAGGATTCAAGACCGCTCGAATTTATCTGAAAACCCGACACAATGAATAATTATGCGCGCCAAAATATCTCATTTTCCAGTATAGTTGGCGGCATTACGCGAAACCAGTCCTGCAGCTATAAAACTGATTACGTCGAGTTTGCAGTTAAGCGAAAATGTAACAAACTATTCAATACTAATTAATTTAAAGTGCTTCCAACTGCACCAATTATTCTAAATTTTTTAATCTCAATTCTACGCGACTGTACGACGAGATTGTATAAAATGTCGCTGGTACGATGAGTAATCTTTGAGAAGGATCAGCTGTTATTCTTTCTTTAAACGCGATCGGCGATCGCGACGCCGTAGGGAGATCTGTGCGAACTAATAAGATCGTATAATATAATTGATCGGAATCCCCCCCCCCGTCCGCGCGGGGGAGAGAACTTTTATTATCCTCGAACGCGTCGTCGTGACCTCGTCCTCCGTGATTTCGCTCCCACCCTAGACTTTCTTGCGAATCTTCATTACGTACGCACTGAACTATGAACAGCTTCTGAAAGTTAAAGCCACTTATCGACGACGGCGGCGGCATATCTCCAGCGGGTTTAATCTACCCTGGAATCTGAGTTCGCCGGGAAAACCGTTCGCGGAACAGAGCGAGAGAGACCCCCGGCTACTGCTGGCGGCCGATTACCATCCGGGAATGTTTATTAAATCCTACGATTCTTTCCGTCAGTTCCTTTCATTTATCCGGTTAAAAGTTCGACTCGGTTGTCGATCGGATTGCGCTCTCTCCGCTTCTCCATTGACTCCCCGTACATATATATCATCGATCCCTTTCATTAACTTCCGCTATTCGCACGACGTCCTCGCGAGCAAACTCGAGTTATCAGAGTTACATTTCGGTGGGAAATTCCGTGGAATCTACATCGCTCTTCAGAGATACCCTTGTCTTTCGAAAATCTTCTCGTCAAGTTATTTGCGTCTAGTCGTCAATTTTTACTGATTATTGCGTCGCCCTGTTGTTGTTCTTTATTTTCTTCGTTTGCCATTCTAAGGTGTTATAAAAAATATAAAGGAAAGAGGAATTAAACAACGATGAATATCTCTCGGTCCTATTTAAATATAAATCAAATTGCCATTAAATAGCTTAGTGAATCCGATAGAGCGAAAAAATAGTGAAAAAGGATTCACTAAGCTATTTAATGGCCACCACCTTGCCTAGGTCCTAATTCAATGGGCGTTTAAATTTCAATTTGAAAGAGGAATTACTTTATAAATAATAAGTCACTAATAAAATCAGAACATCTGATTTTACTATACAAAATACACACGGAATAGGCGCAGTTGTGGAAAATACGTTTTCGAACAGGGTCAAATAAGATAATTGAGCACCCGTTATTAATTTCTGCTCCCTTTCGCGCGCGCACGTGCCGTTCTCGAGGCAGTTTTACCGTTTATTCCGATAGTTCCGGCGCGACCATTCATTGACGCCCGCGCTCATGCCGAACCGGCAGTCGCTTCGGCCGACTGCACAATCTATGAAAGCGACCGGCGGAATTTCATTAGCATTGAACGCCACCGGTCGAACTGTCCAAGTCGGCTGCTTGTCCAAGTCTCCGTCTTTCTCCCTCGTGGCCCCTTCCTTATACGGCGCATCCGCCTACCCGCTTGGAAAGGCCTCGTTTGCGAGCTACTACGCGGGTGTAAAAAGTTTAGATATTAATTATTTACATCTTTTTACTCAGCACGATGAAAAGTACTAAGATTTTTAGCAACGCTGTAAAGTTCTGGCTATATACGTACAGCCATTAGCGAAATGCGTAACGAGTGTGGCCGGAAAATACACGGAGAGAATTTTCTTTTAAAATTTATCCTGAAAAAATTGTGATCGTGGGACAACGCGGCATTTCAAAGAATTTTATGAGCTTTTTGAAATTTTACCATACATTTCGCTGGCAGTTATACTTGGTATACATTTTACTAATAAAATGTATGGTAAACTTTCGAAACACTCGCATAAAGTTTTTCCCAAATGCCACGTTCCGCCACGATTTTCAGGGTAAATTTTAAGAGAAAATTCCCTCCGTGTACAGAAGCTGCTTCGATTAAAAGAGTCGGTTGAAATCGGTACTTAAAAGTATTGCTAAAAATCTGAACATGTTTCTCGCAGTGCTAAATAAAGAGATGCGCGAGCAAATAATTATGTACACACGTATAAAATACCTTAGGACACAGGCCATCTGTTACCTGCCTGTAGCAATCCAACCACGAGGGACGCGCAGGTGGAATGGTAGTAATGCGACATCGAATTATTCGCGGGATATCGCTCTCCCTCTCTATGCATCCTGCATGTAATCCCCTGTAATCGTGCATATAGTTAATGGGACATTAGAGATATAGGCATCGCTCTATCGAAATCTAGTATTCCGCCAGATCATTCTCTGGGCACTTCAATCAGATTCGTAATTCACGTTTCAATTTTCATGGATTCCCGCATGCGATTTCACAAAGATTTCAGATTAAATCGTACAGTCTTAGAAACGTTCACATTTATAATCCGATTGATAAAACTGCCTTAAAATAACTTCTCATGGGAATTTAATTTATCCATTGATTTTATTAACAAACGGTTTTGATTGACATTTGGGTGAGAATGACATTATTACAGCTTTATTAATGAATGTCTTTAAATTTGATTATTTCAATTATTACGTATATAGTAATCGACAGTAATATGAATTGTTTATTGAAACCATTTCAAATGGCGTCGCCGTGAAAGCTAAAAATTCATTTATTAATGCATCTATCTTTCGTAAGACGTAACATATTTGCAAAACGTCCTTAATAATATCTGATTGATGTTCATACATTAATAAACAATTCTGTATATTCCGTAGCAAATAATCGAGCAATAATTTAAAAAATTAGCGAGAGGTAGATTGATTGAATGACTCGATTGGCTTAGTGGGTAAACAAGAGGAAGGGGTTAACAACCCGCGCTGTATCCGCGATAATGCACCGCGTATTCACTGATCAATGCCAATGAGCGTAGCGCAAATGACTCGACAATTATTTGTGGAATATGATTAAATTTTATATCTTACATTCAGTTCGCTCTATTAGTAGTCCTCTGTATTAAAAGAGCTTATGTAAAAAATTTAATAGGAGTAATTTAAATCTCTACGGGCTCTTTTGATAAATATAGCACTTAATTTTGAGTAAGACAACAAATATTGGTATTGCTTACATAGAGCAGAATACTCTCTAAAAGTCAATCAGTGCATTATAACTGCGAATCAGTGAATACTCACTGTTTTCCCCGATAATCCACCAATTGACTTTTAGAGAGTAAATGAACATTGTTAATTTTTCACAAAAGGCATACAGCTATTATCATTCACAAAGTCGAATAACAAGTGTGCAATCAAATAACTTTTATCTTTGTATTATTTAATATTAAAGTAATATTAAAATATAAATTATTATAATATTATAATATTATTATATTAAAATATTAATATAACAGAATAAAATATTTAGACATGCACTAACACCCTGTCACGGCTCTTAGTCTTTTATTCCTTCGCATTTGTGTTTATTATATTTGAGCCATACGAATTTTATTAATTTGTTAAAGTATTAAATTATTATTAGTTTATTATGGATTAATTGTGCTTATAAATTATGAATAGAACGTAGATCGATCGATTTTGTCGGTAAGATTTGACTGAAACTTACGCCGATATCCTCAACATTTTTTTCCGCACTTTTATACCGCCAGTAAACTAGCCTAAGTGCGTAGATAGTGGGCTTTATGCCAATATGTGCCAAGGGGTTTACGAAGGAATTCGCATCCGCGACGAGATATAATGGTCGAAACTCGATCGCGCTTGGTCAGATTTTCTGGATAGTCGGCGAATCTATTGCATTAAGCTCTTTACGGTTGGTCAACGGATAGCGGGAAGATCTAATTTGCCGTGTGAAACCAATAGAGAGAGGAGGACGGTGTACGTGCATGTCACACACATACCTGCACACGGGATGGAAGGGCAAGAAAAGCGACACGTGGCGAGATCAAACGAGAGATGTCAACGGAAGACGAAGAATTAGGACTATTATGTACTTAAATTTGACACTGGTCAAAACTTACGTTGGGGGGGGGGGGTTTATTTTACCTGTTAAATATTTAATTCTTTAAAGCAATCGAAATTTTTAGCGTTGTAATAAATTATTCATTGTATAGCGACGCAAAAAAAAAGAAATATTATAATATTTGATATTAACTTGATATTTTCTTGGCGATTTTTCTTTATACGTATTTTGTATGAGGCGGCGCTTCCTGTGAATGCAAAACTTTTGGCAAACCTGATGTACAAAGCTTACGTCGCACTACACAAATACCATCGCGCACAGGTACTCGATGGACAAAACGGTTCTGTCGAGAGAGGATTGGTTGTGGAAGTAGGGTGGACGGTTGCCGGTCCAGCAGTGTCCTACCCAGCGCCCATTCCCAAAGTCCATTACGGATTCCGTGGAATTATGCCGATTAGCCCGGGATCCCGGAATTTACACCGGACTAACGCTCAATACTAGTTGCCGTGGCGAAATCTCATCTCGTGGAAATAATTAAAACCCGCACACACCCATTCGCCCGCGCGGGCCCCGTCTCTGTCGCTCCTCCCGCCAACTCGGACCCTTCCCGGCTACTTGTCGCGCTCCGACGTCGCAGTCGCCGGGCATCGTTGTCCTCAGTGGGCATCGTTTGCCATGAATGAGTAAGAGGAAGATTATGAGCGACGGGAGACGTGCGAAAGCGAACGGTCGCGCGCCGCTACGAAGACTACGGGAATGCTAATCGCGAGTCGTGCGGCGAGTTAGACTCGTGGAAGAGAACTCGAGTACGTGGCGAAAAAAGGGATTCCCCGCGAAATACCATGACGCCGTTTTGCAATTATCCCTCTGAATGCAATTTTAAGATCATTAAGGAACGCGAGCTCGTTAAGAACTTACCTCCGGATTTCTCCGCACTTGGTGGCCGCGTTTGAATTATGATCGTTAGTGGATTTGAGATTTGAAAATTACGCAAATACGATTTTTTAATTCTGTCATAAATAATAGAGCGATTATTGGTATTTAATTGGTATTTAAACGAAAATCTTACCTGCTCGACAAGACATAGTTTAATTTAATGACGAAGAGTGATTTCGACTTTAACTTGACTTACTGCACTGCAAAAACAAATGTGTTAAAACAACATGCTTTAAGCATGTTAAGCATGTCTCCACTTATAACACGCAAAACTGGCATGTTAAATTAACATGCTTAAAGCATGTTGTTTTAACACATTTGTTTTTACAGTGTGTCAAATGAAGAAACGGGTCAAGAAAAGAAGACACATGAGTGTCGCTGGTTTTTTTAGTTGTACATTTTTCTATAATATTTATACATATCAGTGAATTACATCTTTAAGTCATGTCAAACGAAAATCTGCTTAACAAGACTTAATTTAGCTGCAAAGAGTGTTTTCGACTTACTGTCAAATGAAGAAAGGAGGACACAAGATCTGCGTTGAATAAAAATAGCTTTATAGGATTTAAAGCACATAATAAAACCGAACATTATGCCAACAAAAAGCGCACTCGCGGCTAGCGGTTTTTTTTTAACGAATAAAACACCAACTTGTTAATTAAAAGACAACCGACAAAGCGCGAGGCTCGCTTATCGGTTTGCGAGCTTTAATACGTTCGCACGCACGAGCGAACGAGCTTTTAATCGCCGACTTGCTGCGGCGATCTTCGATTCCATTTGCGGATAAAACCGATTGCAAAGTAATCGGATAACCGATCGCAGGCGAGCGACGGCGACGCGGCCAATGCGCCGCGCAATCGGGGATATTGATCAAATATTTAATATCGCCCAGGGATCTGCGCGCGCGGGTAACGCATTCCGGGCACAATGAACGGCGCTCATTAGCAGCCGGTTCGTTATTCAAAGTTTGACGTGTTCGATCTCTGAAGTTCGCGCCGTCGAGGGACGTAGACGCGGGGAATATTTCCCCGCTTCACTTTGGAAACAAACGAACTTCCGGCGCGGATTTTTACGTCCTTTTACGAGTCCCACTTATAGAAGCATTCCGCCCCGAAGTTTGCCAGTCGCTCGGAATTCGCTATTGAAAACGGTTCCCTCGACTTCGCGCTTTGGTTAAGTGTTGATATTTACCCCGAACTTTCATATTGTGTATGTGGGTCATTTGAGAAGTTGTCGGAATGAATTACAGATGGCCATCCGCGGACGTCCACGTTAAATGGAAAATTGTATCCTTCTACGAAGGATCACGTATAAAGTTCCACCTCGTTCCGGCGAATAGATTCCTATTTTATAGATCTTTGAACGAACGTTTGGTCTTTGAACAATGAATAAACGCGAAGTGCCGCTTAAAAAATTAGGGTACGATTTGCTGTCGCATCCGCCTTATTCTTGACTTCCACCTAGTCTCACGGTTGAAGAAATTTCTTGCTGGAAAGAGATTTTCGGGATTGTCGATTTCTTTTGCATCTCTCAACAACTCGGAATTTTGTAATGCGTTAACGAAACTTTCGAGAGGATAAGTGGCTCAAGTGCGTTGATATAAAGGGGGAGATTGTGTTAAAAAATAAATATGATTGTAAAAAGACAAAGAGACCTGTTTGAACTTTTCAAATGGCTTGATGCACATTTCGCGCCGGTAATAGAAACCGAAACAAACTCGTAATAACGATAGTATTGTGCTTTGCGCGCGCGCTATTTCTCGCGCAGCATCCCGTAAATTTTGATTTTACATTTGCAAGATGCGCCGCAACGCGTTCACCATACGCTTTTCCGGTGTAGCACCGCATATCCTTTGCGGTATGTGTTTACGAGACCCGAGTCACTCGGTCGCCAGGACAGGACAGCGACATTAATCAATTTTATCATCGAGCGGTCGATTTCAGGCTGGATGCCGCATCAAAGGCCCGCGCAAATCCGATCAAACGGCGGTCCGCCCGTCCGCATTATATTAATTGGGCTCCGCACATAACACACAGCAATAACATTAGCGAAATAATATAATAACGCTATCGGCACTCGGCCACTAGGCTGACCGCCGTCCAGCGGCCGTCGACATTATTTCACAACGTGAGGCAGCGCAAACATATTTGCATAATATGTATCCCACTATCGCGCCTCCTCCTCACCCCCGCCCGAACCAGAAATTCGAAACGCGGCTGTAATCAGCGAACGTCGCCTTTCGTATCGATGATGCATCACAACGCATGGGATGCGTTTAGCATGACGAACCGGTTGATTGAAAGCTATTCCAGTGTATGGGATGTGTATCGGATTGTGGGGACACGGAGATGTTATCTCGAGAGCACCCGTTACTCTCAGCGACGCCAAGATACGCTCGATTAATTGACGATAACCGTGACCCTTCTTTTTTCTAATTAAGAAATTCAAATTCAACCCATTCGGTTCGCAGGCCGGCAATTCGAAACGCAGTTGAGGTGTAAAAACGAAGCCGCGCGAGACATTATTACCCTTTACTCTGCGAAATCTTAAGGTACGTCACGACGCCGGTCTGGTTACCGTGCTTCCACGCTTTATGAGTTTACACGCGCGGTAAGATTCGCGATAGAGCGCGGAGCTCGCTTCGCTCCTCTTTACCTTGCCCGAGCTCTTCAGGTAGTACGTGCACCGTGCCCGTAATACCCGCAACAATCTTGCGCCGTGCCGATAAATACCAAACTCCACGCTTAGCATACGGAACAGATCACGGATCATGAGTGCGGGATAAATGTTAAAAATGAATTACAATGACTGTACGATCTTGCGGTCGCATAATCTCACATCCGTGGGATTAACGGCGCTCGAGATGCGACGTAGCGAATCCTTCATCTCTTGCTTCGACATCGTGGCGAAAGATTTTTCGGCGTTGCCTTTCGTTCCAATCGTATGGATGGGTGTTTATTGTTCACTATTGAGATCCCACAAGGCTTCTTCTTGTATTCAAATTCATCTACTAAATTATCCTATTTTCGCATCGTTTTATTCCGCGCACGCGAACATTTTGTACTATTTTTTATTAAACTATTATAATACCGAAATTTTTATCTCATTAATTAAACACAGATCAATAGCAATGGAATATCGTGACAAATATTTTACAATTCTGTATCTCTGTTTGCGCGCGAATGATTATAATCTGACATTTATATTGTTATTCCCACTTGTTTTTTTCTCTTTCTCTTGTCTTATCTCAAGCATATAGTTACTTGCCATTTGTTATTACTTAAATGGCCAGATATTACCGATGGTATCTAAATAATTCCGTTTAGTACCGTCAAGCGCGTGCTGCGCCATGGGAACTTGTATACGTAGGTACGATTGGATACGTCACCGTAAAATACAACGGTCCCTTATTGCGGACCGTTAGATGAAATATAAAAAGTTTCATCAACGTTACCGTTGGACGCAAGAGAAAGCGGGAACACGAAATATGAAGCCGGAATTATTCCGCGCTATAAGCATCGGCGTCGCGTGCAATTATACACGCGCAACAGTTACGTCGCCGTGACTCGTACAATATCCGAGGCTTGAGTTTATAACGACGAGCGATGCGGATCCGTTTTACGGGAGGAAACATGCGAGATCGAAAATATCGTGGCGACGGGAAAAATTTTCAGCTTAACCTACTGGTAGGAGAAAAAAAAACATCTAACTTTAGTTCCTCAGAAACTGTAACACTCGGAGGATAATGCGAACGAACGTCACTGCTGTCTGTTTCTTTTCAATTTGTTTCGTATGTATTTCTGATATTGCAATAAAACTTAAAACGATCGATAAAATAATTATTCTAGCTCTATTCTTAAGATATGTTAATTGCATGTTATAAGCACTGACATAATCTCAATGGAAAAGTGACCTGTTTTTTAAGGCAAGATATATTCACTTTGCAATAACTAAAACTTCAGTCTGATAAATGAATAAACCGATGTTTTGCATTTCTGTTGTGACACTAAGATCTATATTAACAAAAAATGTGAAAAGGTTACTCTTATCATGTATAGAAAACTTAATACGTCAATATACACAGGACAACTTTATATTAAAACATTTTTTTAGAGTAGCTGTTTGTCGCCAGTGGTAATTAACCAAGGGAAATTTAAAAAAAAATCGAACAAACTGGCAAAAATGATGTTTATTTTAGTCACGACGTTTCGACCCCTTTATCGGGTCCTTTTCAAGTACAATCTAAGGTTGACGGAACATTTTAATTTATGCCGAAACAGAATGGGTTCATGAGCCTGTGGCAACAAATTCATAATATCATATATGTCTCGGTAGTCAGTGGATTTATAATGGTGTCAATTTTTTAAATTTCCAAATAACAACCGTGCGTTTGTGCATCTTGAAAATATTTATACTTAAAGTTCTGCATCGATTTCAACGTTAATTAGTCGCGGGCGAATAAGCTCTGAAAATATCGTTCGCCGAAGCGGTCGTGTACCTTTAAAGGAATCGCCCTTGCTCTCTGAGCCCGTACGTCAGCTTGAATTCCGGAAAATTACTTCGTGTCCGGGTCATCTTTGATGCGATCGTCTCTATGGATATCCATTTACAATGATATCGATAGACACGGCCTCTTGCCCAGGTTGGGACATATAGGTCGTTGAACTATGTCTGCGATCTATATATATGTATATATATATGTGTGTATATATATATATTGGTGGCCCTCTCTTTACACAATATACTTATTCAACGAGGAATTTATTAATTCGGAGGCACATGTCTTTACAACATACTTGTACAACGCGTACAAATATCAAGAAATATCACGTTCTTAATATTTATTAAAAAGGCAAACATATATTTTTACTTGTTACCTTATCAGTAATATTGCTCCGGCCTTGATTTATCGAAATTGTTACGATTGGGAATTGTATCATTGTTTTGCAGAAGGGCAGTAAGCAAGTATTCGACCATTTTCTAGCTTCTTGTAGTTTTGTTACTGGTTATTAGCGTCAAGTTTGAGAACGTTAGGTAAGAGTTTTGCTTGCAGGAATATGCTTAAAACAATACCGGCTTACACGCATAATTGACGGCGTCAAAGTTTTCCTTTATTCCGTCGACGCGCACACGAATACAATCGATAAGAGTTGATTACATCCTTAGGGGAAACTTTCTCAATATACCGATAAAGTATTTGAAGAGCGTCTGGTGTATCCCCGAGAACGATATCTTGCACGGAATCATTTGCAACGTAATGATTAAATATTTCTGATAGAGAGATTATCGAAATGCAAAAGAGTTTAATTTAAACATAGTTCAGATGCCAAAATCGGTACGGTAAATAATATAAATGTTTACACAAAATTATCTTCTCTGGAGAAGCTAATAATAATGGTTAATAATAATGCTGTTCAAATTACGACGTGAATTTATATGGTTCACACGAATTCCATTAATCATACATTTGAGGAAGAGATCTAACATACACATTAATTAAAGTAAAATTAATTTGGCTATTAAAATGTCTGTCAACATTTGTTCGTGATTCAGTGATTTAAAAACGATGCATTTATTCGTACGCGAATAAATATTTAAATTTTAAAAAGTCGTTTATTTAAAAGGTAAAACAAATAGTGTAATTTTTCTGATTTCATATATAATATTATAAATACTATTTACAGTTAAAACTGTTTAGATTGTTAATAACATCTAATAGTTGTGCATATTTTTGTAGAGATGTTAAAATGCTCGCAAAATTTAACTGCAGTCGCAATCGTAGAACTTCATCTCGTTGATCAGAAACGATGCACGCGTGGCAACGCTTTTGATATCGGAATCCGTGTATCCGTTCAAATCGTTGTTTGTCCGCTGCGAAGTTTATCGGTTTCTCAGCAATTTCTCAAAGTTGCCGCTATGTTCCAGGCGCAGCAGCGTGTGCAGCATCATCTCCGCGCCCGCCCGCCGCCGGCTTCCTTCGCTCCTCGCCCTCTCTCGATCCCCCGTTCGCTTCGCGACCCTGCGGAATTCCTTTGGAAACTTTCCGATATTCATATCTGCCCGCTACTACATCAAAAATTCCAAGCTCGCCCCGCTCAGCCCGCGAGAGTTCTCTCTCAGTTATAAAGGATTCGCAGCCACTTACAATATCAGCCCGCCCTTTCCCTGCCATTTCATCCTCTCTCGGTTATCCGCCCTCTCCAATTTGCCCCCTCGTCCCTCTTCTCCACTCTTCTCGCTCTCTTTCTCTCTCTCTCTTTCTCTCCTCCGTGCCACCAGCCCGTTCGCCATCATCGACATTCGAAAGACCCTGCCTTCTTCGTCCTTTCTCCGGCATTCGCCTTACTATCGGCACTCGGCCTTCATGGCTACGGTCACCCTTCTCGGCGTTTTCTCGCTGATCTGGATTAACGAGGCAACCCTTTTTCTGCCGCACTTCTCGGGCTCCGAACTACGGTCCATCCGGCTCGTTCGTGACTCGCCTCGGAACGAGACCAGTACGTATCTGGAGAGCGGCAGATCCTGCGGCTCACCCTCGTCGGCTGTCTGAGTACTTTCGATTCCTCGGCGGGATCCAATCGGGGCCTTGGAAAGCATCCTGGGTTATCACGTCGGATTCATGTCCGATTATGTACGTGAACAAGTGCACCGCACGCACTCGTAATAAGTTGTTGTCTTTAAATTAAAAAAAGAACGCCACTCTCTCATTTTTACGTGCTATAGCTGTACCGAAATGTATACAGCTAATGCCGGTAAATCAAAATGCGCGCTATTTCTGGAATATTTTAGAAATAATCGGGTGAAAATCATTTAGCGAAAGGATATTTTCTCACTAGAGAGCAAGACAGAGGGAGAAAAAGAGTGATCGGACGTTGTCTTGGCGGGAATTTACAGGGTGGTTTAATTGGCGAGGTATTTAATATCGGAGCTTAAGAGATTTTGTAGACTTAAGCGTTAAAAGCGTAGATTGGTAACAAAAGTTTGTTGTTCAATTAATTTGTAGTGGACCTCGCTTAAACGGTAACTTAGCTAGAGACCTCTCATTATCAAGATATTTAAAGTTGCAAAACTGAAAAGTTGCTACAAATTGGACAGTTCCGTGCAAATTTTTGCCGAGAAGCGTTAAGCCCTTGTATCTCGCATACGCGCACGTATCCCGCTGTAATGAATGCCGAGTAGATTTATCGTTCCCGCGGAGCTCGTCGTCCTTAATTAATGACCGGCCGCGCGGAGCTCGTCGTTTCGTCGTGGATTAATTCGCCTCGAAGTGTCTACTAATTATCAATGGGTTCGCGTTGCGCGCTCGTCACGGCATCGAAATTCCAGCTAGAGGTGCCGCGCCGCAAATCCGCGAGTGCACGCAAGCGCTAAGCGCGCGTATGCACGCGGATTTCTCGCTTCTGCGTATCCTGCGTGTTCGCAGAAGCGAGAAACAGGATTGACAGGAAGGAGGAGAGAAGCGCGATCCGCGAACTCGTTGAGCATGAACGGCCAATCGTTCGCGGCACGGAAACCGGTTGCGGTGTAAACGTCACGTTCCAGAGGGCGTCTACAATAGCTCATTAAATTGAATAATCATCGAGGGCCCGCAGGTACGCTGTACCTGCAATTTACTTGGTCATTGCGCGCTAAGCTCGAAAGCTCGCTTGAAAGCTCGCTCGGATGTAACGAGCGAACGATCTGTTGCCCGCCTCGCATTACACTCGTGCTCTTCATTTTGAACTACATTAACCCGTAGTCCAGGCTCGAGAATGATGAGAATATTTTCATTTGCTTACTTCTTCCATCGGCTATTTGCCTCCGATTTCTTGTTAACGCTGCTAGAAATTTATTTCTAATCTGTTTTTTTGTAACTGTAGTTCAAGTAAATTGTTAATATAACGTTTAAACAACGATGCTTCGTCTCCTGTACGGAGTGAGAAAAAGAGAATTATTAGATATTTTCTTAGAAGGAATTTAAATAAATTAAGGATATTCTACTTTTTTAATTAAGATGAGAAGATTAATATAATTAGGAGATGTAATTGGGATTAAGTAAATTATAATATAAATGCAAATTAAGAAAATTTATGAAGATAAAATGTTGCTTGTACATACACAATAATCCATATTTAAATGCAAGAGGAAATATTATAAGTGCTGATGTCTCAGCACATAAAATGCATATAAATGAGGGGGAAACCGCTGAAGGCATTGTGGTGTACAAATTTGCGGCATTACTAGGCATTTTTTTGGGCATTAGTTTGGGCATTAGGTCTTGCTGGGGCATTATAAAGATAAAATAAGATAAAACAAGATAAATAAGATAAAATAAGATGATAAGATGAAGTAATGCCCACTGGGCATTAATGGGCATTGGTGTACAAGATTTTGGTCAGCGGTTTCCCCCTCGCGTATGAATTAATATGGAAACAACCATGCGTGATATAGTTTCGTGTCAATTAGTTAAAAATTAAGCGAGGCAAGACATAACAATCAGCTAACGCGACGAGCATTATAATTTCAGTACCGGCACACTTTTGTTTTCTAATATAAATGTATCTTACTATTTCTGCGACGGAGGGAATGAATTTTTAGCGACTCGCTAACGCGTAATCGTCTGCATTAAAATATGCAACGCGGAGTCACGTTCCAATTAATTCTCATAATAGTCATTAATTAGTCCCCGCAATTACGAGAGTCATATTCGAAATTGTAATCCCGATCGAAATTGAATACGCGCCGGACGTGCGCGTGTATGCGTGCGCGAGTTGATATTAGCATCTCTGTGATATAAATTGTTTGTACAATTAAAAGTTCCACACACTACATCAATGCGTGCTATAATCAAAAGGTAGTCGCCTCTCTCTTCATGATCAATAACGTCGTACGCAGCATCATAATTTAATTACTGCATCAGCAAAATGAAATCTTTGAATATTGTATTTCACTTTTAATCTATAATAAGACACTTGGGACGATTTTAAATTCATAATTTCTCATTTAGAGGGGGAAAGAGGGCCAATGCGAGCCAAACGCAGGTATTCGTGCGAAAATATTCCATGCGAAACTTTTTATTGAATTTACTAATCAATCTTCAAACGTTTCGATCCATTTTCGGGCTATCCTCAGTGAGACTAATTGTAAGATCAAAGAATTATAAAAGGTGTTAATTATAAAATTAACAAATATAGAAAAAATACATAAAAACTTAAAACTTAGCATCTCATTTGATGTCAAATTGTTACTTATTTAAATGACAGTTTTATGTGTCAAGCGCGAGAGAGGCAACTCCTAATCATATACTTACCTCATTCTGGATATTAAGAATTCACACGCTACACGTATAATTAATAAAGATACCGTAATTGCGTTAAGCATTAACCCCGAAAGCTCATATCGCATATTGACTTATTTCACTATCTTTCGCCACAACTGTCAAAATTATCCTTCGCTTGAAAAATAGATTCATCTATCGAAATAATTCATCTTTCTCCCGGCAGTAACGTATCGGCAGAATCGAGAATACACCGCAATGCCATTTTGGCATCTCTAGCAGCTCATTAAATCGAATAATTATCAGCCATAATCGTATTGTATGGCATATACACTTTATATGGCTACCACATCGGCATATATTCGTACGCGTCCACGTGCTGCGGAATTTTGATCGACTAGTAAATGGTTCCCTTGACGACTACGGATTATTTATTCCCTACACGATTAACGTCATGTAATCAACGATAACGTAATGAACATATTGCCTAGTGCTTGTAACGACACAGTAATGCCGTTGCTTCTCTCCCCCCGTGCAGGATATCGATTACTTCTATCAATCTTCCGGACAATAGTCTCGCGTGAGGTATTCATTCTTTCGGTGGTATCGGCCCGTCGTCAATATCGTAAAATCAATAAACTATTATTAAATAGAAATATCGCGCGGTATACTCGGCTATAACTCGGCGAAGGTATATACTTGAAAAATTATTAAGTTATTATCAGCAATTCATATGCTCCTAATTTCTTTCCAGCAAATTTCAGGCAAATTACGTGGCAATTAAGAGAGGTCAAATAATGATAATGACTGTGATGTACATTAATCGTCTCTTTATTCGTCTATATATATATACATATGTATATATGTATATATATAATATTTATACCTCCGTTGGCGACAATATTTCGATAAGTCGTGACTTGGCTTGGTACAAGTTGCGATTCATACTTAGGATATTACGGGGGCAGGGGGGACAGTAATTAATTACATCGACGCACAGGTATGCATATCATTAATCGTACGTATATCGTGTATTTATATAACATATGCACGCGCGTGAGATTATTGTACAGTGTGCGATGCGCCGCCGTTGACTAAACATTTTTCATTTTTCGGGGAGGACGGGATTTGGGGAAGGCAAGGGGGTGGGTCGAAGACGGTAGTATTCACAATAGGGGTATTCACGTGGGAAGAAGGGTAGGTCGCCATTCTGTATATCTATGTATACATAGTGCAAAATATATTAAGGTCAGGCCACTCGTACGAGGACAGCGTTGAGACGTCCCTCTAAAGGCTAGCCTTAAATCCTTTCCGCATCGTCGATTTTATTAATTCTCTCTTCCTTAAAAGAGTCAGCACGATCGAGCCCCAAAAGGAAATCGGTACGCACACGACGAGCTCTCTCTAACGCCTCGATTCTAATCGTACTAAAAGCACTTTTTACATTGTTTCAGATACGACGAGGTGGACCACCTTGGAGCGATATGATGCTTAAAGGTATCGACGCCTGCAAGAATATCGGCTACTGCCCAGCAATGCTCAGCTCGACATCCGACACTTTTACTTTAGCAATTTAGAAAGGCGCCGAATGTATCGGTACTTTTATGCGCTACCCGTACGCGCGACACTCGTTGATGAATTCGAGCGGCCGAAAATCCACGAGAACGATCAAAGCGCACGGAGATTCGCCGATATGTAAGTAAAACATCACGAAATCATGCTGGAATCATAAATGATATGTTAACTCGCGACGCAATCCGCGCGCGTCGCCCCTTGCGTCGCCTTCATTCTTTAACCGCGCGAATATTTTCAAACGCGTTTTAAAAAATGGAAGAATTTCTCCTGTACTACATTTCTTTACATATTTTATGTGTTGTCACGTATAAAAATGCACGGTTCGAGATCTGCCGAGACTTCGCAAAATAGATGACTATTTAATTTATTATGATAACATGGCAAATGATTAAAGCACTACTTTTCTCTTTGATTTTCGAATTTGTGAAATTAAGAATTGAGACACGTGGGATGTCGATTTGATATTCAATGTACCTGAAGGAGTGAAATTGAATTAGCGTTTTTACAGCATTAATTCTGTTATTCTCCGTCTATACGTCGTTTTCGTAACCCGCCTTAAATTAACGTCGCAAATCGTTAAGAACCAAACGTTGGAGACGTTTTCGCGTTTTCTTTTCCCAACTGTCGAATGATATATAGCAACAACGTAGCGTTATACATATAATCCTTATTATTTCCTGACTATCTCTTGTCGCTCCGTCGCGATAAGGATGATTTACGGAGTGACGAGTAGTCGATTCATCTTTAAAAAGCGTTGGCTGCTATAACAATGTTCCAAACGATATCAACAATGATCGATCAACAAAACTCGTCGATAATTTCGAGCCACAAAAACTCGCATTGCCCATCCTAACGCGTAAAGGCCGATTCGATTACGATTTGATTTTTCTTTCCGACTTACGCCTTAGATATATTTATATATATATTTTTTTTTCATATATATATTTATATATATTATATAACCCTTGTATATATATAAACACACCTACGATCAACAATTCGATAAACCCTATTCCGTAATTTACACAATCTACACATAGACGTTTTCCCGCTTTCCATTAATAGTAATTAGACATCGCGATGTTTCTCTCACATGACACATGCACGCACATCCCATGCATACGCACGCACGCACGCACGCACGCACGCAAAACAGGCATATACATCCACTTATTGCGACTATAACGAGGCCCAATCACGAATAAATAACGAAACAATCGTGCTGCGCCTTGATGGCGATTGACGCTTTGACCCATTTTCACGTGACATTAAATATGAAATATATTCACGAACGGGCTAGTATGACACTGATACCTACCGGTGTCACGACACCGTAGCACTCCTCGACTTGTACCATGACGATCGATAGTACGGTAGCTGTACAGAAATTAGCCCCTCAAGCTTTCATGACAAAACGGACAATCACGTAGTCGAGCTTATGTTCATTTAGGTTGAATAAAAATCCGCGAATAGGAAGGTCGCCAAATCAACCAAATTCAAGCGAGATGGCAAAATGTGAATTATATTGTGATTTTTGTGGATATAATACTAGCTTTTTAATTATCCGACGATATATCGCGTAATTGTTTCTGTCTGAATTTATTGGTACAATCTATTCATTGGCATGTCATCGCGATTGTGATAGCAAGAAAGAAGACCATCTATCGTGTGACCAGAACAAAGCAGATTGTCAGTTTTTATTACAACGACGCTGCAAATTCTTCACAATCATATTTATTATGATGTAACAACAATACTTAATTTAATGTCACGTAAAAAAAGGTATCAGAAACAAGCGATTTTACCTTGTTATACGATATTTGTGAAAACGGTTCATATACTGGCAAACCGTGCGCTATTCATCGTACTTCACAAGTATAAAACATTTAACCTCCATACGCGTTAATCGTCCATTCCACAACGCGACTGTCGGATAACGTAATTGACAACGCCGTCGACAACGAGCGGTAGCAAAAGTGTTGTCGTTATAAAGCATCGCATCCTTTGTCTACCGGCATTACTCATTGTCCTATTAAATGGACGACTTTTATGTAAAAGGACCTGAGTGCCTTTGTCAAAACTGAGAAATAAGATTCTAAAGTTCTCCCCTAGAGAATGTAATAGCCTTTTGTGCCGTAATTTACAGTAAAGTTATTGGATCTTAATCTACTTAACAAACCAGAGTTACAGGACTTGAGATTTAGCTATTAATGGATTAATAAATTTTAATTCGAAAGTATATATACATTTATACAAAAAGATGGATAGATCGTTCTTTCGTAACTTTGTTGTCTTCATATAAACATTTCCACAGTCTCCGTAAATGTCGCCAACTCAAAACGCAAGATCAACGCTTGATGCCATTTATAGAAAAGCCGCTTAAATGGAGGTAACAACAATGGATATCTAAGATTAGATTCGGGAGCTGGAGAAAAGCGATGTGGACCCTTGGAATACCGATGTTCTTAAAATAAGAAAAGAATAATGAAGGCGAACATTTGGCACGTTTTTCCTAATCGGGACGAGTAATTATCTCACACTTTCATTTTCGTCTGCGCGCCTCGTAACTGGGGCTGAAATTACGTATCAAAAATCGTTTACCGAGGCTATCGCATTTTCGGCGGACCGCGAATTTCCTGAAAATTTGCATAGACCCGCGCGAATCACATAAGTATTTATAAATCAGCCCTAACGTGAGACACGTGAAAAATTTAGCTCGAGGAAAAAAGTGAAATCAAGATCCTCAAGATAATATAATAATTCCCGTGAAAGAACTTTTTATACAAATGGCTTGCAATTTTTGCAACAAATGAAATCAGCCTCAACAATACTTTTAACGTCGGTATAAGATGACGACAATTTTCTTTATTACTATTGTTTCGCGCTCCCATTTCTTGATATGCGAGGATTCCGATTATATCGACCGAACATTTATAATCCAAGATTTGATTCCCGGCGATCAGGAAATTCGGCAATTAGTTATTTACAAAGCATCGTTTTATCTAGAAAATTTTATTTTCTACCTTTCGCCCAAAGCATATATCGGCATTTCTCTACCGATTTCTTACGAAATTCTTATCGTAGCATTAGAATGGAAAATTCTTCTCTCGCTCGTATATTTTGAGCCGATATAATCCGCCGATGCGGATTCAATTGTAATGTCATATTCTCAGCGCAGAATAAACCGAGAATAAAACCATACGAAACATCCGCGTTGCGTGTTGAAGAAATTAAAACGCCGTAGCTGTCTTTGTGAGTAATAATATCTAGATATCGAAGAGAGAAGGAGAGAGAGAGAGAGAGAGGCGTCTCTGTCACGCGGATCGATCGATATAGACATTTAATAACGAAATTGCCGATAAAAATATTCCATACGATTGCTCGCGCGCAAATATATTAATGAGAAAAATTTCAATTACCGTCCCGTCATACGCGTTAATGTCCCTCCCTCCCCCCCCTCTCCCCAAAAAATTATCGAACGTATGGGAGGCGTAGAGAAATACCGCGTAAAATACAAAAGAAGGCGGGACACTCTTTCTTCATAATTCAGAGATGTCTCGGCGTCTGTTTAAAGATTCGAGGAGTGTGCGCGCAATGCGAAATTGCATTTCCCGGGGATGCGAGACGTTACGTACTCACGGGCGCGAGTGGAAGGCCCGGCGCGGCGTTTCGCTTCCCGATCGCGCAGAATCGACGCTGGATCAGACGTCGATGTTCACTTCGTTCCGCGCGGTCGCGTCTAATGTGAAATTTGCTCGATGGAAATACGCGCGTTAATTAAACACGCGATTTCTCGCTCGCGGCATCAGCCGTTCTCGGGAGCACTTCCTCCCCGGCGTCGGTGACCATTCGACGTGAACGACGTTTATGTAATTGATTTCGCGTGTAACCGCCTCTCGCCCGTGATCCGACGTTTCGGACGCGAGTTAAAAAAAGAACTGGCGATTTAATAATTATGTCATTGGGGTGGCGCGGAGACACGGTAAACTAACGAGATATCTCGTTAAGCCGTAGACGGATAATCGCGGTAGCCGTAGCTCGACGATGACGACACGAACAAAATTTCACGATCTTCGGTCTGCCGTTAACGTTTCGTCGATATTCGCTAGGCTGTTAATTTTCACGAGCACTGGGCGGAAGAGCGGCCATATTGGATCGATGCCGTACGAAATATGGACTGCTTTTATATAAAAGAAATCGCCAGACTTCGTAATGTATAGTCACATTGATTTTTATAATGAAAAAAAAATTAATGATTTCTCTCAGCAATTTCTTCGGCGCGTCTTTCTTGTGACCAAGTTTCTGAGGTGCGAGATTAATTTACTAATAAGTTTCCACAGCACCGATAAATTACCTTGCAATTTCGCCAAGAGAAAAATGAATCTGTTCTCTGCTGTCGATGTTACTGCCAACAGCGGAAGGATAGACTTCACCGTACGTCTTATACAAATGCGTCTCCGAGATGTACGGAGATAACTGAAATGCACCTTGCTGAAAATATCTCCTTTAAATATAAAAGTCATCCATATTGCACTGTCGTGCGTTAGCTGTCGGCTGGTTCCGTCTATGTGACACGTGTAGCATTACGTAGAACATACAATAATTTAACATGTCGCTCGTTAATTCAGCGCTTTTTGAGCTCGCCAGGCTGCCGTGATTTCTATGTGAATGCGGACATTATTATTAACATTCGTTCTCGCATATCATATTTTAATTTTATGAAATGCGCTTTTTTCATCAGCAGAATTCGAGCCGACGGTATTTAATTACCGCATAGGGCTGACGTTGATAAAGACTCCGCGAATCCGCGAATGTAACTTTAATCTGTCATTTGTCACGAATAAAATAAATAATGGAAACATAATTGCGTTGTCGTTTGGAAAAAATGGGCCGGTGTAACGTTATCGCGCAAGAGATTAAAATAATAGCCGAGATGTCAATTTACCTTCCCCGATTTCCGCTGGAAGAATTTCGTTCGGCGGCTTTAGCGAGCTTTGCCATATTTTTGGACGTATTCGTACCATTCAGCACTACGGCGCACAGTAATCGAATTCCGTATAAAATATTGTGATTAATGTCCCGTCAATATCGTCTCGTGACATCGATACGGAGGATTCGGCAATAATGTCGTGGATTGCCGAGAACGCGAGACGACGGAGCTACCCTGCCGCTATCTCGCAGTCTCCTTAGGTTAGCGAATCGAGTCGGTGGTAAACGTAGTTTGCGTTTAAGGGTAAATAGGTTTACGTCTATCTTACGTCGAAGCGAGCAAGTGGTGCAGCACGATCAGGACGATGCCGATCGTCGCCGGCGGCGCGTTGTCTCTTGACGTTGTGGACGCCGAATTGTCGTCCGTGTCGAAGGCTGGTTCCAGGGTCGAGCCCGTTTCCCTCAGGGAGCCCTGATGCACGTGGTTCAATCTGTGATCGCGATCGCCGATCGGATCGCCCGCGTCGTCCTCTGACCGCCGGTCGCCGGCCTTTTTCGCGTGTTTAGGTAGTTCCATGTCTGCGACATAACAAGTAGGGAAGAGTTGCGTCAATATTTTTCCGAATAACGTAAATTATTCTGTTGCAACAGAATACGTTGTTCGACAACTTTCCCGATTATCTAAAAATTAAATTAAAAATGCAAGCCCCTCTCTCCGCTTGTCATTCTCCCGAAGTTTTGCTTATTTTGAACAAGTTGCCGTGCTTAGAGAAAGAGAGGAGGAGAGTTAAATGAACGCGAGGATTAAACGGTCTTTTACAACAAGTTGCCGAGTCGATGTGGAGAACATTAGAGTTGTCGATACTTCCGTTACGCACGTGCAACGAGAGCGCCGAGCTTGCAGTTCCTTCGCTATCGAATTCAAGGCACGATCGTCGAAACATTATTTCAACTGTGGTCAGCCAGTAGTCGGCGCGATCCTGTGTGAGTAGATATCATTTTTTTCCGCATGTGCAGAACCACGATGGAAGGTATCGCGCGATGTTTTCACGCTCGACGTCATTCGACACGCGCGAGGCGAATAAAAGTGAAGTGAGAATTCTTTTTTGGAATTTCGTGCGACGCCATTGTCGCGCGCAATGGAAAACGAATCGACTCGGTACCCTTTTTGTTCCTTTTACCTTCGGAGAAATTTTTTTTCAAAGGGAAATATATATATACTTTTTTTAGTATTTATCACACGAACTTCCCCTGAATACATCCTTGTCTTTGACATCTCTCGCGTATTTTTCAGCGATGCTTAATATCCGCGGCACGTCTCATTGAAATTCAACGAGCGAATGATGAGCAAGTCGATACGTGATAGTAGGAAACGTGATGTCACGGAGGGGAAGGGGGGGGAGCGTATATAGCGATATGAGACACCATTATCTCTCGCATGTTAGGAGATCAATCGGTACGATTTGCTCGTCTTTGGCAAATAATTGATGCTAATTTCCACCCTTAGTTCGATACAGTACTGACGTAATCCTCGCAACACATGGTTAAATTGTATCTACATAAAGCGCCACTGACAATGAGAGCTTCGCAGTTGTTGTTTTTGTCAAGTCTTCCTATAACATCGTATCATTTTCAGACTATATTTTCCGTTCCGTAAAATAACACGTACTTGAAAATCAATGGGAAATTCATAGATCGATTGAAAGCTGCGATTAATATTTAATTATAATTGGCGAGATTCGATTGAATATTATATATGTTGAGATATGTCCTGTTATTCGAGCGGAATAATATTAACGTAATCGGATTCGCGTAACGTTAGAATGTCTAGCTCCTATATTGATTATATAGCTTCGATGGAGCTACTAAATACCGAAATCACAGAGCTAATTGACAAGATCGTGTTTCAATGATATTGAATTAGGTGCGCTCCCCGCTAGTCATTTTGCTACTTACTCATTACGAGGCGCTCAAACTGTGCAGCCGCGAGGCGCAGTTTTCATCCTAATTTTCCTTTTGCTCGGCCAATCCCACTGAGCAATATTGCTAATGAATTTAATCCGGATGTAACATAAAGTCTCGGTACAAAAATCTCACGGTTTCGTCTCGCGTAGAAAATTCACGATTATTACACTGGAATTTCAACACGCGTAGACCTTTCTTTCACCGAAGAAAATGATCTTGCAACAATTTTCTAGGTACGAAACAATAACTGAGATATACACAAATGAATAGCCAATACTGCGAAATCGCATTTGTATTGATTTAATCAATTTAAATAACAGAAACAGAATTTCTATCTCAACTGTTAGCGAACGGTGGTAAGGTCTTTCTGTGACGCCCATCAGTTATAACGTTTGATTGTGGTATACACTTATATTCCTTACAAAAATTGTTCTAGCTATACCAAAATTTATTTTTATCCAATGTAAACGATTAATATTTACACAGTTGAAAAATTTGTGTTTTTTTTGTTAAAGAAAATACCGGTTATAATTTTTGTCTTAAATATTTAACACATTCATGTGCCAATTTAACACATTGCTCTTGTGTTAATTGACCTCAAATGTAAAATCATGAAAATAACTGAAGAAATGTTAAGACAACACAATGTGTACTTATTTTTTAATCTGACACGATACATATGCTCTATATTGTTAGTAACAAAATTTATCTGTTAAACTTTACAGAATAAAATGTCGATTTTATTCTATATAACATAAGTGAGAGTGATTTCGAACCGTCATTTGACTTATTACATCTGTAAAATGTGAAAATGACATTTTTTAAAATTCATTTTGTCATTAAAAATATGTTAATTTTACACAAAATTTATTTCAAATTATTTTGAGATTTGCATTTATTTTGTGTTAAAATATTAACAGAGTATTAGTGTGACTATTTAACATATCCATATTGTGTTAAATTAACAGAAAATTTTGTATGGACCGTTTGGGACATGTAACATCTGTTAAATTTAACACAAATTTTTCAACTGCGTAGTCATGAAAGCTAAACTCTCCAGAAGGTATTACCAGAATGTTGCTGCTGTAAATTTTGCAGGCTACAAGAAATTGTCTAACAGATACAAAAAATTGCGACAAATTTTTGTTGCGGCACCTAGAAATCTACCTGCGTTAGATTTTTTTTAAAGCGCTCGCCACATTTTCGTTATACCAATAAAAATATTCTGCAATGTCGCCAGCAGTAATTAACAATGTCAGTGTTTTCTTGACCACATATCTGGCATTTTTAATAATACGTAAAATTTCTTACGAAAAATATTGTCATTATAATTACATCCGCCCGAGGCTTTTCTTTCGGCAAAAAAATCGACTCTACGGCGATCACATAATTCCTTCCGGGAATAGAATTGATCTCGGCGAGTCTGCGACACCCCGTATACAGCTGTGAACGAAGAGACAGGTTGCGGTAGACCGGCGGTTAGAAGAACTATAAGAAGAAGTAGAAGTGGAAGAGGGTGCGGCAGCCCGTCTAAATAGCAGTTTAGCACTGATAACACTTGGCAGACTTTTATCGATCATGTCTGGCAACAGATGGCTCACCCAATTCCGGACGGCGCGTTTTGTCTGGCCGGCTGATATAAACGATAACTAATACGAGACACGGGGAGTACGCGGGGCCGGGACGACGGGGAGCAAGAAGAGAGATAACGGGGCGGGCTGGCGGCCAGGTTAGATATTGTTTCGCGGTCTTTTAACCGGAGACGTGATGCCCCGACGATCTTCGCTATTGTTTCGCAGCGCTTTTTTCACGGAGGGCAGCTCGTACCGCGTTGATTTAGAAGAAGCCATTATTGGAAACGCAAGCGATCCTTGGGAAATCTCCAACAGCTTTCGAAATTAGCGATAATACTTTTTTTTTGTGTGGAAAAAACCGCCGCTTCTTTAGACGAAAAGGCAGTATCTTTCACGTTCTTCCACGCGATAATTTGAAACTGCGACGGGAAGACACGCCGACAGTTAAGCACGGATATCTGAAGCATTTCAAATTATCGGAGGCCCGCGATACAATTTTTCTAATGGAAACAGTGCCGATCATTTTAACGTAATATGGTCTCATCCTCTAAATTGTGACACGCCACAGGATACAGCGAGGGAGTTTCGAATATCGAGGATACCCTTGTATAATACGCCCCACGGGAGAAATCAAACCCGCAGACTTATAATTTAAAGCAACGCGATCTTCATCCCGGAGTTACGCCTCGGATATCGAGTCCTCATTTATCAAAGTAAATCCATAATCCCGACCGCGCGCAATCTGTGACAAGAACATCCCTGGAAGAACGGCGGAAAAGAGGACACGAAAAACCGGTGCGACGCGGCCAGGGGGTAGGCGAGGTGGGCGGATGGAAAGCTGGGATATTGTTTCGCGGACTTTCGGCATGACGCTCGACATGACGCTCCAACATGCCGCCGCTGTCCCCCGTGCATTCCGTAGCTTACCTCTCGTCCTCGCCCTGTGCACGGGCGCCTTTAAATCTACCGAATCACCCTCCCGGCGTAGACAGCGCACGCTCTTTTCACTCCCGGCTCTTCGCGCCCCGTTTACACCGGCGGTTTAACGGTTAATCCTTCGAGTTTATCTGATCGCGTGACTTCAACGAGAAGTTCGAGCACGCCGGGATAACATCGCGCGCTTCCTCCTCGCGTACACCCGCTCTTTACACGACAGCGCGATAAAATTGCCGTCATTAGGGCTGCACGCGCGCTCACGGGCTGGCGGGGGTAGTTAACTCGCAGATACCGGGCCTGGTTTTGTCCGGCTTGTTACGCCGCTCCACTACTCGCGCTGTGATAGAGAGATAAACCGTGGGACTGGTCGATTCTTATTCATTGAAAAGTCGGGACGGACAAGTTTCGCGTATTCCTCGAGGTTCTAATAGCGTAATTTCATTACCACGGCTATTTAAATCTCCCTTACGCCTTTGGTCATCTGCGTTGCGGTGTTCCGACGTGCGCACAGGGATGCAGATGCGGATTGCACGGTCGCGTGTGAATTCGTAATTTTACGCACGCATCTCATCAATAACTCGCCTGGAATTTAGCTCCAATCGCGCGACGTGCAGAATTTTCGCCGCGATAATACGAATGTAAATCTCGCAACGGTAACAATCGTGATAATATAATAATTTTTAGCAGCGTTGCCGTAACTTTGAGCGACGGTGGAAGCTTTTGCAGAGTTATGAAAGTTGCATTTTCGACAAAGATGCTAATTCGACAAGAAGGACCACTGATATTATTCATTCCGCCCCATTTTCAGCAGGAAACGTACAAAGTATCGCGATATGTTTTCAAAAATATTAAGCGAAAATTACAGGCGCGGCGCTGAATTATTTATTAAAGAAGATCGTGATATAGTAAAGCGTATGAATAATGCAGGAACGTGAGCATTACGCATCGCGTCCTTTGTGAATAAGCAAAATAATGCCGAACATAGAAATAATCCTAGGAGAACATTCCGTGCTGCGTTACAATGTTATTACGGTCACTCGGAATTCGATCAATATCTATCTCGTCATTTATTCAAAGGCGTCGGATTGAGTATAATGAATCGATTCGTCACGTTCGCTAAGTACATCATACCAATTTTCTATTGCCGTTTATAATCCGCGACGCATGTCAAGAATAGCGCGACCGAATCCGGCATACGTCGTTGAAATAATACATCGCAGAAATATCATTTCGCTTAACGTTACTAAAATTGACCTGTCACCAGTCTGTAAAACAAAATTGTCGTTTTACAAGACCCCCGCGTAATTGTAGAACGGTTTTCGGGATCATCGGGAAGCGCTGCTTAATTCAGGTCAAATAATTTCAGGGATGCACTTGAAGTACCGCATTTGCCTCAGTGTTCCACCGTTCAGTGATTACATCCTCCGCGATTCAGCCAACCGCGTGTTACAGCTCAAAAATTGCTTGAAAATTCTGACGCGTAAAATGGATTGATTACACTTGATCGCTGTTTCGTGTCGGGGGCGCAGGATAGTTCGCAGCCTCGCTGAATTTTCTCCCGTGCTATAAAGCAGAAAATTATGTGACGCGGAATCCGGTAAATAAACTGTGAAAAAATAAGGACGCGCTTCGAGAAAAGTAAGCGGGAAGTTATGGCCGCATTTACGGCTGATGACACGCCGGCGAGAGGACCGCGTCGAGCCACGTCGCCCGCGAAAAATGCACCTTTTTTCATTCGTTTTTCGACAGTAAAAGGGGTGCCTGTACGCGCCGTAAACGGATCGTAACGTTCAATCAGAGTGGAAAATTATGGGGCACCACTCATGAAGACTTATTGCGGTCGTAGCGTTATCCGCCGCGATGTACAATGCGAGATATCGCCGCGCTATCCGAAGCTTTACCTCTAATTACACGTATTTTGTATTCGTTACCGGGAGTAATTTTATGGCTATTTTCAAATCTGAAAGAGAAAACCAGGACGATGTCGACCAAGTTATTTCTGATAAAATAAAAAAATCTTACCTAAAGTTTAGGATTCTCCAATAATAAAAAAACTGAGGCATGTGAGAGTAAAAAAATAATATGCATGTACGAGATGTTAAGATCGAAATTTACAAAAATTTCATATCCTAAAATCTTATAATTGCACTCAGTTTACAGAATATTTTCTTCTAAGAGCGCATACATCTTTTATAATTTTAAATCACTACAATTTGTTTTTCATGTTTTTAAGTGGATGCTGGAATGATTCTGCACTTTTTACACCTTTTGCATCAGAACTGTCAATTCGTGAAAACATATGTGTAATATACAAATTATATGGCTTTAGTCTAATAGAAACAGACTAGTTTCTAGATGCAAAAGCTGCAAAAAATGCATAATCACTCCAGCATCCCCTTAAGATAGTACTACGTTGTTATTCTTAAAGAAACTTTACGATTGCGACTTATGTGTTGCTGCACCGTAGGATGTGTGTAAAATTATTGTTATGGAACGACAGTTTAAAAGCTTTAAGAATGGGATCCTGGGGAGGGTGGCAGCGGAGGGCGGATTGTAATCATGTTTTAACCGATATCGCAAAGACATTTTGAAGATTACTGACTTAGGTATTTCATGGACGTGCACCGCGGCGGTCGGTGGTGGTATTTCGCAGACACACAATGGAAGCGAATTCCATAAATATTATACGGAAGAGTACAGTATTATCTGCGTCGTGAAATAACTTACGGTTACGACGGAGACGTGGCTAAGAAACTGCGGAAATTCCAATCTGTCTCGCGGCCGACCGGTCTCTCCGATATCTTAAATAGTAAAACTCAAGAGGAAACTTAATTTCGCAAATACCGATACCCTTACAGTAACAGCCGTGCGGTCTCTTCGAGATAAATTCCGAGGATTACCAAAACGACGAGAGTTAGCGTTCAGAAATATTATACAAGTGCATGTAAAATATTTCTGCCCAGATTTTCACTTTACAGTCTCGATTTTATCACCGCCTTCCACCCCACGCTGTACAATTCGCGCTAAGCCATGTAGAAATAATAGGAGGACGGGAATAAAACCTTGAACTTGCGAGCTGAAAAGGATCGTATATCTTTTACAAACGAGGGATTTAACGCTGCCCACCCCACTCGGTCGCTCGATGCTCGCGATGAATAAACGAAAGCAAACAGCGCCGGCGGAAGCGGACGTCCGTTTCTTTAATTCCACGCGCCAAGTTAACCGTTCGCCATTTTTACGGCGACGTATCGTTACGGGGCGACAAGAAAAATACCGTCGTAATACACGAGACGCTCGTTGCCGTCGATCGTTCCTGCGAGATTGCGACGTATTAAATCGCGCATGTAATGGAAACGGCGAAGTCGCAGTGATACGCCGTACTTCCTCGCTGCCGGAGCACGTGCAACTGCGACCGTCCTCCGCAACAATCAAATACACGTCTCTGATCTATCCAGGGCTGTTTCAATGCTCCCTGTAGAAAGGCACTTTCGCTTCCGGAAGTGACATTGGGTATTTTAAAATGGATACACGAATATATTGCGCGCGCAGTTCAACCTTCGAAAAAATTACGTTTCGTAAACAGGATTTCCGATAGTTTATTCTTTTGGTGGGGGGGGGGGGGAAGAAGGCCAATGCGAGCCAACCGCAGGCATTCGTGCAAAAATTCGTCCAATATGGAACTTTTTATTGAATTTGTAAATTAATCTGTAAAGTCTGTATTTGTAAAATAATCATTAATAAGTTTATTCTGTTAATATCGTCGAGTTAGCTTTTTCTCGATATTCGAGATAATAAATTCCAGCCGCTTTACCCAGTGACGGGATTCAGGAAGGCCCTTTGAGCTCCCTACCTATGTCCGGGCTGTCTTTGAACCGACTGCTAATTTTTTAAAGAAATATATAATAAATGCATTAACCCTGGACGAGAGTTTGTGGCGTTACGAACGTCGTTTGCGTCTGACGCAAGTTTCCCCGAGACTTTCCGGAAGCCTCGCCTCGCGTAGAGAGACTTTACGACCTGTTTTCGCCCTTGTCGTACGCGTTAACCGCGGAAACTCACCGTAAAGCCGGATGTTCCCCTCAGCGTCGCCGATGGAGTTTTTCGAGATGCACTTATAGCCACCCAGATCGTGCTTCTGCAGGTTCATGATCACCAGCCGCATCTGCACGCTGTACACAGACGTCTTCACCTCGGTCATCGTGTACTTGCTGTTAGTGATTATCATTTCGTCTGCGGAAACACGTTTTAGAAATTAAATCGACAAGAAGTTGCACACTTTGAAAAATTTTCCTATCGGTCGACGTCATTGCCGATAGTTTCCGAAAAATATCTCTGTTCTCAACTACGATATACTTTTCAGAATAATTCGAAATCTCCCCACCGACGAGCAATCTATCTTTCAAGTCAATTGAACGACAAGAACTACACTGATTGCACTGTTCTACTTACCCGTTTCTCGAGTCCAATAATTAATGGCCTTAGGTGACGCTTCCACATGGCAGACCAACGTGACGTTAGTTCCGATCGGAGCCCCGACCAGCTGGTTCGGTACCTGGACCATCGGGTGGACTGTAAACCATAACGATCTGATCAGACGCGATCAAGCTAACAACAACAGCACACATCGGCGACACACGGCCGCGCGCGCGCGCGGTTCCCCGCGAACTAATTTCTCTAATTGAACGTCATCGCCCGTAATGCCACAAAGGATACTTTTCCGATTTGCTTTAAACCGAAGATCTCGAGATAGGGAAACATAGTTGCATCACTTGCACAATTCAATCGCCTTACTTCGCAGTTACATTGTGGTCCCTTTGTGCGAGTGCGTCATTAGCGAGCAACATGAGCACCTCACGCTAATGAAACACGCTGACAGATCGTCATTTAGCGAGCAAGCGGAAAGGACACATTTTCTGTCCTTTCCTCTTTCCCTCCCCCCTGTCTCGCGCGCGCGCGCGCGGGCGCGCGCGGGCGCGCTGCCTCATGGCACCGTCGTACTGCCTTTCATTTCGAGTATCGTAAGCAGCTTTTCGTGAGCTGCTTACGTTTTAACAGGCGACCGCGCCGAGCACTTCTTCTTTCAGCCGAAGCTCGGCCAAACGTCGTGTCGTCACAAAGCGCTTACAGTGCGTTTTACAGCGGCTACTTAACCCCGCCGACGTGAAATTCTGCCTCCAGGAAAACAGGCTAGCCTGCAGTTCATTGAATTCTTTTCTAGCGCGCTCTATGCAAGAGAAATTTCTCTGCATATCATCAATTCGCATTTCACGGCATAATCCGACACGTCGTTGCTATTAATGAAGTCGACGTAATTGCTCACGTCATAACCAGAATAAAAGAGTATAATTTTTTTCACCAATAATGACTGACGTATATTAGATTGAAAATTTTTGTTTTGCCAGTTTCGTGCGTACCGGGGTTCAATTTAGACCGCCGTAGTATATAATTCGTGCAAAAGCTAACGAAATGACTTCTGGCATGTACTTATACGTTTTATGTATTTAAGAAAATTCTAACAATCAACTTCTCAACTTTTTAGTCGACATTAACTGGCCAGTGTTTTAATACAGGAAATTTATTGCGAAAAATATTACCTCAGCCAGGGTTTGAACCTGGACTTCCCTACTAGAAGGGGAAAAGGTTACTTAAAATCGCGTATCGACAGTCCTGTGTACTGCCGACAACCCGAATCGGAGCGCAGTTTAAAGTTGAAAAATAGACGCGAAGATATCATCTTTATACTATTATTGCGACAAATATTACCACATGCTTCAGTGGTCGAATTGGTGAGACGCCTGCCTAGAGAGTAGGGAAGTTCCAGGTTCGAATCCTGGCTGAGGTAATATTTGTCGCAATAAATTTTCTGTATTAAAACACTGGCCGGTTAATGTCGACCAAAAAGCTTGATTATTGTTATCTATTACTGGCAACTTAAGAGGATCCCGTAGTATGTCTGTATTACCGACAGAATACCATTTTCGTAGTTATAACCTTTCGTCGTATTAAATTCATGGAATCAAAAATGCTTGCGTACAATTACAGTATATGCATTGATGATCCCGAGAAACTCCAATTTTATACCAAAAATGAGTAAAAATTACAAAATTCATATAATCGATCACATATAACCTAACCTTGTAGACGCGAACTGTCACTCCGTCATACTTGTGCTTCGTATAAAAGTTCTACAACTTGTACTCACATGAAACTGAGTTTCTCAGGATTCGATGACATGTAGAATTACTGTGAAACCCTCTAAATTGGGATTAGACGTTTAAAATAAGAGTATAGTTAGTATTAAACTTTCGCGTTTATGTATGGGTGTGATGTATCGTAGTAGTGTGTCCGTGTGCTCATGTATGCTGCGTTTCGTGTTTAGATGGCGCACACCAACAAAGCCCTCGGCCTTGAGGGATCCTCTTAAAGAGATTTCTATGTGAGAAAATTCTATTTTAAGCCACGGCATAGACGACAATTGAAGTAAGCAGGCTATTCGATCGCATCAATAGCTTTTTACGCAATGCATTCCTGAGAAATACGTATGACAATTTAAGAATATGCATTTGCATAGAAATATGAAACATGGCTGGACTGTCTGTATTCATGGCGGGGTCTAAAATTTGCCATTACAGTCTCTAACGATTCTGTATCGCTGCCGTTAAAAGATAACGCTGTCTAAGATGGCACTCGCTGGTAATAAAGATTACATCGGCGATATCGATGGGCGGGATGCCGGGTGATGATATTATGTATGTAGTAACAGAAAATTAAGATGATGGCGCGAGATAAACTGGCCGTTTCCTCGGCGGGTCTTGGTCGACTCTTTATCTCGAGCGCCGCTTGGGAAATATATGTGCTCGCGCCGCGCTTGTGCACACCGAAGATTCCAGAAGCACCGCGACGACACTTTTATATGAGAAAGGGGAATACACAGAGTGTTTGGGCGGTAGGATAACCATAAGTCAGACGTATCGACACCCCGGAATAAAAATCGGGTAATTTCGGCGTTGCAAGTTTCGCGGAAGAAAAAAAAATCTATTTCGCACGTTAACTCTTTTCCTACGAGGAAAGTTCCCGCTACTTTTCGTCATAACGCGATTTTAGGCGCTCCTTCCTCGAAGTTTCGCGACGGTGCTGGCGCGATCCATATTTCGATCGGCTGGCAGTGTTCTATAAAGATTCGTCAATTTGTAATTTATTCACTACATTGATCCTTTTTTTAACAATACCAAATGTACATATTGAACTGATGATCCAACTAATAAATCTCTCAAGGAGTGGCAAACTGTGATATTTTAATTATTCGTGCATCGAATTCGTATTAACTGAAGAACGCTTTTGTCAAACGTAAATCCGGATGCGATCGCGATAATAATAATTGCGGGGCGATTACGAATAATTGGTAATTATGACGCACGTTGTCGGCGTCGTGCTGCAAAACGCGAACGAGCCGGAAAGTGCGGGACGAATTATTGAAACGAAACACACACGACACAACGAGGCACTTCGGCGCGTGTTAATTCGAATGCGCGGACTCTCGGCAATTCCGGGCGAACAATTATGCGCCGAATTGAATCACGTTTTCGCCCCTAAGCACAACCGCGCGTTGTGTCGCGAGAATTGATTTATGAATCCCTTCTGGCCGCAACGGTAGAGAGAGAAAGAGGGAGTTTTAATTGTCCCGATTTGCCCGGACGTGTCTCGCAAACCCGTTGCGTGATTTTCCGATGGATTTACGCGCAAACTTTCGATCCATCTGAAAATTCACGGCACTGATTTCACACACACATGCGCGCGCACACGCGCGCCCGCGGTGTGCGATAGTGACGAATATTCGCGCTGGGAATTCTTCGTGTAACGTTTAACTCAATGCGTGACGATAGGTAACGGCGTTTGCGCGGATAACAAACAGCGAGATCGCTCGACATTACTCTTAATTGTGAACGAGCCCGCGGCCCGAGCTCGACGAAATGTAAATACGCTGCGACATTTCAACGTCGGACATTTCGTCGCCAAGTAATTGCACAAAATGCAAATTGTCGCCGGACATTTTGCGCACTGCCGTTTATTGACAGACTGATTGTTCGATAAAATCTTGGCGAGAAAATCAATCGGTTATACCGTCTCATACATAAACGTATACTGATATAATTTCCTGCGATACAATTGTTTCTTATTTCATTAGATCTTTCAAATCGCTATACATACGTCCTGAAACTATTGTTGCAAATTTGTTAGCTATTGTCTAGAAATCAGTGATAATCCACTAAGTGACTTTTAGAGAGTTAGGCCAACGGCGCACGATACTATTTTTTCCTACTGGAATGCTTACGAGAGCCAATCACGATTTAGCCTCGAGTCACCCGATCTAAAACTCTGCATCCTGATTGGCTCTCGTAAGCAATCCAGAAGAAAAAAATACTATCGTGTGCCGTTGGCTTTTAAGCTTCAATCGAAGTTTCCTTGAGTGGACTTGAATAAATAATAAAATTTTGGGGAATTTTGATTTTGGAACGTCAAATTAATTTCTCGTTAAAAAAACTCAACTTGAAAAATTACCTTTTCTCCTTATTTATACTTTTAAAGATTTCCGTTGGCGCAATAAATTTAACTGGCAATAGACTGTTTGCGGGGTATTTTTAGCCAAGAATATTTTCGAGAATATGGGACATCTTATATCACGTTTATGCAGTAACTGCATAACTGGATGTTATACGGTAACGTGTGCAAGTTCACGATGCGGTATCGCCGATAAATATAGCGACGCCAAAATAAGCTTGTCGAACATCAATCAAATGAGTTCGCGGATGCGATATCTGCGCTGCAAAATGGACAGCCGATCGATCTGAACCGAAGAACTGAAATAGGAAGCCGACCGCGAGGCACAATCGCGAGCTCGTAAATAAGTAAGCCGTACGGGCTAATTTCTTTCGCCGCCTCCGCTAATTAAGCGCAGCGAGCGTGCCTCGAGGCGTTTAATGCGACCTGTGGCGCGAAATTGCATTCGTCGCGTTCATACTCTAGTCTAATGCGGTGCAACAATTTAATGTTGCGTAATAATTTAATGCACTAACGCAGCGTGCAATTCTCAATATCGCGTCAAATGCCCTCTAGATAAATAATGTCCATATCGATTTCCGCAATAATTAAGTTGGACGTGATAAGCAATATTCGTTGTGACAAATTTTGTGGCGCCTGCTTTCAAACTTTTGAAAGAAAATATGTTATTTTTTATCAGAAATAAAGAAAAGACTTGTACGTTCAACACGAAGGATTATCTAGCAGTCTCTTAATTTAGCACTCACTATACCGCACCTGCTTACAATTCAGTATTTCAATGAGTTGTCAAAATTACTTGAAGTTTATCTTTACGGCTTACTTGTTTACGAGCACACCGAGAAAAACCGCTATTTACTCAAACGAAGGATAAATTACAGTAAGCGAATGAATAATTGCGGATAGTGACAACATCACCCAAGTTAAATATCTCGCAATTGAACATCTTGTTGATTGTAACGCAGGTCGGCACGTGTAATCCCGAGGGACAGCAATCGGGACGATATTAATTATCC
The DNA here is from genome assembly GCF_000949405.1 of Vollenhovia emeryi. NCBI lineage: Eukaryota > Metazoa > Arthropoda > Insecta > Hymenoptera > Formicidae > Vollenhovia > Vollenhovia emeryi. The sequence goes on from NW_011967136.1 coordinate 413,069, forward strand.
TTAAAAGAGGAGCGAATAGCGGTATCACATAGATTCAACTTACAAATGTTAGGGAGGTCCGTTATTGTGTTTCCAGGCCAAGCAGCAACTTGGATCGGACCTGTATTAGCGGGTCTCGCTCCCTCTCTCACGCACACACACGTACTCGCTCACGCATGCACAGACACACATTCACACATTTGGCGAGTGGGAAACCTATGGTCCACGAGAGACAAGATTTTCTCTCGTTTGAACGTACAGAGGACCTAACGTCTGATATTCCTGCAGTGATAAGATAACGCTCCATCCCCTTCTATGACGCTCGCACCACGTATACTATTCCGGCGTAATAGTTCTTTGTTAGAAGCAATGTTAAGACCGTGTTGAGACTCGGCAATGTTCCGTGTACTTTTCGCATTGCGATGCGGCTAGTCGCGTCGCTTTTCAGGCGGTTCCTCTTTCAGCCCCTCGTGTACAACCGTATTTATCTAACGCGTAATTACGCGTCCGAGTTCCGTAGAAAAGTTGCAAACGAGGGAGGAAGGAAGTCGCGAGAGATGTAACGGAGAAGTTAAAACGTTGGGACTAAGTTAAAACCGGAGCGGACGGCGGGGTGTTTAAAGTTTCTCAGTAAAGTTCAGCTTGTCACATCTTGCGATGATTAGATCAGGGCTCGGTCTCTCTTTTCCCGAGTCCTTAACTAACAGGGAACTTCCATTCTGCTCACTCTGCTGTCGCGTGGATGCCGATGACGAGCGAACGTGAGGCGCGGGTACAATTTTATTTGGGGAAGTCTGGAAGTATTGTATTAACTATTTATGATTACCAGAGTCTCCTCGGTGTTAAACAGTAGCCGCATTAATGGCACAAACTGGTTCAACGTATCTACAAACTGTTCTCTGATTTTGCGAGATTTGATTGAGAGCAGGGGGAAAGAAAATATAAAACGGCACAAGACGATGTGAAAAATATGATATAATGCCAGGTGCCTACGTTTCACACAGCGAGCCTTACAATTAGCGCGTATGTCGACGACAAAGTAGCAATCGCGTAATCGCACGCGAACGACGTTTGCCGACGATTCCGCGGGCATTCTTCCGCGATTTCAAAGGAAGTTCAGTACTTTGGTACCCGCGCGTCACGCGATCGTTTGAGGCAATCGGCCGTCTGCCACGAACAGTCCCGTATCCGCGAATCAACCGAAGCGGGCCCGCACCTCGCTACCCGCAATATCCCACGCTGGTCGCGCGAAATTCGCGGCGATAGCTCGCGGACGCGGGTCCGTCTGTAGCGTATTTCAATGAAACTCGATTATCGCACGATCTTATCGCGGGTGCCCGAGGCCAGGTGCGATATCGTACAACCGCGCCGGCAGAGCGTAGCCTACGTACATAGGTACGTCCAATTTCCGCCGAGGAATTACCTCTCCTCCACCGGGGTCTAAGACACGGTCGGGTCGGTCGTAACCGCGGCTTAACTCGCTATCGTCACACCACGCTTCCACCACAACGAGGGGCTACGACTCGCCTTCCCTCTCTTTTACTGTTACGCTCTTTTAACGAGTGTACAGTCTCTTGATGTATGGGAATTTATCTCGAAATCGGATTTTTCGTGTAAAAGAAGATTTAGAGTCCAATTTCTCGTGTAAAGTGTCTTCATTTTTTATTTTCTCAATTAACGATTGCCGCGGTTTACGCCAAATTACAGCCAAACTGCGCCGCCCTTGCTGTACGCATATATACTTTTTATTATCGCATCGTCGTCTTTATTCTGATAAAATATTCTTTAAAGGTCACGGAGCCCAAGATTTTGTTCCGTTACAAGCTGCATGAAACACTTGTTCATTTAGTTTTATGTCGTTTTTATGAAATATTATACAAGCTGATTCTTCATCCATTAAACTTTACCTTTTATGTTACGAGAGATAGGTAACCCAGACTGATTTCATAATGAAACGGGGAGTTGAGTTTACGACATTCTTTCGACATAGCGCGTTTTCGCGCGCGTCTTCATTCACCCTCGTTTTCGCGCAATTTGAACGGAACCTTATTGCGCACACCGCCTTTCTCGCTAAACCTTCGGAAGGGCAGGCGGGTGGGGTCGAAGGTATGAACGTGGGTGTGTTGCACCGTCGTCCCGAGTGTAATTTTATTATCTCACGCCCCTCCCCGACACCCCATCTCACCCTGTGAAATCTCTCCTTCACCCTCGTCGCCATTACGCGCCTGTTATTTAAGCAGTATTTTACCTTCGGTCTTCTTCCCCCCTTCTCCTCTCCCGCTCCTATAGCCGTGGTCTTCGTCATTCTCCATCTCCGGCTTTTACGGAGGAGAGCTCCCTGGTCTCTCTCCCGTCTTCGCTACGGTGAAATTATGCAAGGAAAGGCGACAATGGCTATCTCGTCGTACAAGCGACGCTTTTCTTCGTCGTTGCCGCGGCACCTTGTATTCCCTCCGAGACGCCTCTCTCGTTTTACACCGAGAAGTGTGTCTCGCGTGGATAAGGCTACTGCCAGCAGTTCGCGGACTTTACATCTTCTGGACGATTGCTCGAGGAAACGTCTTGGCGCGCGGAAAACCGTGGTGCTGTATACGGCCGGTAAAAAAACGAATCTTGACGCATTTCCTCCGACGAACACGCTTGTCCTACTTTCGTCTTATGAGCGTCTCCCGCAGATTGATGCGCGATTACTGCTATTAACGCGAGAGCCTTTAAATAATGTCACGAATCTACCAAGTTTGCATGTGTAATTTGAAATCTAATACGAATTAATTTTGTTTTAGTAGTCTTTAATTGTATAAATATATTAATAATATAGAGATGAACGCAAGGCTAAAATATTCCTTCGGAAACGATACGAGAAACGTCAGTTTTCCTTTTTGAGTATTTAATAATATTCAATATTCACGTATGGACACATACATTTCATCGTTTTAACGAATAGAATATTCTGTAAAGTGATGCAGGCTATTTATGCAAATTATTATTAATTGCAGATTAGTTATTAATTATTATTGTTAATAAATTCAAGACTATTATTAATTAAAGCTCGTTTTACTGAGGTCCCATGAAACATACCTGTGACTTGTTGAACAAAGGCGGATTTATAAATTTTAATCTGTACGGATCGCGCGAGAGAGATTTTTATATAGTTCGCTCTGTAATTTGTTACGAAACGTCCGCAATGCGTTCACTTTATAAATTTTGATGCACCTATCCTTTATACTGGGTCACGGAGAGAAATTGCGCGGTCTCGCTCTTCTGTTATTTCTCACTTTTGTTAGCAGCGTTGTAACAGTTGAAAGTTTTAGCAAGTCTCGCTTTGGCGTTATTCGTCTTTTACCGGGACAATTACATAAGATGCAATTCGCGCGAATGTTTCCGCGAGAAATTGAGACTTTAAATTGACAGAGATACGGAGCAACAATAGCCCGTATAAATAATACCGTAATACGATGACACAAGTAAAAGTGTTATACTTTAAGTGTTGTAATGTAAATAAAACTGAATTATTGGTTAGATGTAAAAGAATACGTCGCGAAAGTATTATAAATAACCTTTTTTTTTAAAAAAAGGTAAAAAAAGGCGCCAAGTATGATATCATTAAATTGCGTCAACTAAAATGAATATTTATACAAACTAGATACTTTATGATTTGAAAATGTTATATCCAAACAATCGAGCATAAGATTTTACCGAAAGAAATAAAGGAGACGATAATATCAATGAGACAAATTTTTAATACTTATTCAATAAAAATATAATGCAAACGACTTTAGTACAAATAAACATTTTGTTAAAAGATGGCCTTTTCTAATTTAATTGTTGAATACCTATCGGTCCTGATTCACGACATTATTGTTTATTAAAAAACTTGGCGCTGCTGAATCAAATGTTAATTGCGCTTTTCCTCCTGCCTTACAAGTACTAAACTGCGCGTGTGGGTTATGAAATGGGGATTAGACTGAATTATTGACTGGATGTAAAAGGATGCGTCGCGGAAGTATTAATAAAACAAATATCTGTGATTGCGAGAAATGTCCTTCGTGGCATACGGCGGAAGTAGCCGAACAGAATAGTAGATATGTACTTACAGTGCACGTGCAGCATCATTCGTTTGCTGACTGACGGAGGCACTCCGTTGCTGGCGATGCACAGGTAGGCGCCCATCTCGCTCCTCGTTACTTTCGACAAAGTCAGCACTTCGCCCTCTGCAGTGGGTACTGCAATATGCAAACACGAAGGGCAGTCTCAGAAGTTAGCTCGTTACACGTAATCAAAGCATGCAACATTAATACCCGATCGACTTAGCGGATGAAACTCGTACAGATGCGTAAACGTCCACGTGGAGGCGCGCCGTTATTAAATTAAATCCATTTCTAATGACGACTTATCGTGCATGCAACAGTTCTGATTTAAAGATCAGTATTTGGAGCGCTGAATATACGACGAGCCAATTCCGTCAAATGAAGCTACATTAGTCAGTGTGGTACACGTTCAACGGCTTCCTTGAAGCGCAGATTGAAATTTTCAAATTTACACCAGCTATGTCAAAGACGAAACAGTTTGTTGAATAATTCCGCGAATTGATTTAATATGTACCGGATGATTAAATTCCGACCTTGCCCGGTCGTGGGCCATCCCGGTGGGATCAATTTTAATTGCGCCGACAATTTCGCGTCCGAAGAAAAGCTTTACGGTACCGCAACGCGCGCCGCTCTGTACCGCTCTCGGGGGGATAAGCGAGATTGACTGGCGCGCGAAATAAAACTTAGGGGTTGGGGGGTCCTTACTTTTTGTCTTGCCGGGGCCGGCTCGCGAAATGATTTCGGCGCCGTCTTCTCGCTTCCACACGATGTCGGGCTTGGGATAACCGCGCGCTTTGCACACCAGCTTCGCGGCACCTCCCTCGGGAACCATCATGTCGTTCGAGGTCTCCTCTGAGATGATGTCTGGCGGTATTACCACCTCCAAAAACGCACTCTGCGAATGCGGAGCAGATAAATTATAGCGCGTCTACGTGTGTACAGCCTGTACACGAAAAGAGAATATGGAGTGTTGCGAAATATATACAACGAAACCACCGACCGGATTAAAGCGGAGAACTCCGAGTCTGAGGTCGCAATTATAAATCAATGAACTCGAAGTAATGTTCGCGTTACAGAAATACTCCATTTGCGCGATAATTGCGCAATAATTATTAATTATTATATATTTCGCGCACTCGCGGTATTAATCTTAAAAAGGACGTGCGTGTGGAGCTGCTGGCTCCCTTTGCGCGAAACGAGTTATCTTTATTAAGGTCGCGTTTTTATACGTGAGAGAACACATGCGTACCTGGCTCTTCATGGGATCCGTGTTGACCTGGCACATGTAAATCCCGCGATCTTCTCGGCGCGCACTGCGAATGCTCAACGTCCACGTGTTGTAGTCGCTGTGGGTCACCGACAGACGGGCGTTGTTCGTGATCACGTGCTCGTGAATCGCTAAGATCGCCTTGGTGTCTGCCTTAATCCACGCCACCTGGCCTCACAAACCCATTTCTTAGGGAGCGATTCGGAACCGTTTCCCCGCCTTCCCAAAGCCTACCTAATCTTATCGCCGTGCGTAACTCGTTAATTAACAATTCCTTTTCCGTCGCGGATCTACCCGGAGTCTACCTCGAGAGATACCTCGCGAAAGTGCTTGTTAAGCCAGAGTTTTTTTAGAGCTTTCGCAGTTTTACACTTTAATCAGCCCTTTTGGTGTCGCATTTGAAATAAAATTTCTGAAATTATTTCTTCCCGTTTTCATGTATTTTGACATAAAATGAAAGCGGTTCTTTACGTAAAAATAAGCACGGACGAGGTTTTAAATGTAGCTTAGTGTGCCGAACGTAAATGCCAAAAGAGTTAATAATTAAGCGAATCTCTTGAAACGCTCTGTACAGCGATGTCGAGGAAGAATGAAACTTGCTGCTGACCTAAAGCACTTTCCTATCGCTCTTCCCGGTTTTTCATCTGCATCACAGTTACCCCTGAAATATTCGGAAGTACACTCTTAAGCTTTCTGTCGCGATTCAAATATGAACTCGATTACGATAACGTCTCTGCGAGACTTTGCGCAGAAAGAGAGATATAAACATGGGACGCTTTCTATTCGCGAATGAATGAAATATTCGTATACATCGCCTCGAAGGCAGGCATCAAAAGCCGGTATATTCTACGAAAGAATCTTCTCTTTATGGCGAAGTCTGCTACGGCTCTGCCGCCACCATCCCTCGACTGGAAAACTGTACCGTTGCGCGCCGCGACGGTCTGCCACTGTGTAAATATGAAGAATTCCGCGAGCAAGAACACGATAACCCATAGAACGTAACTTTCCAGAAAAATAAAGGAAGGTAACCACGAGAGATAACGGTTTAGTAGCAAAGTTCAGGTGCTTTACTCTCACCGGATGTAACATTATGTTTACATCAAAAACTCGAGCGGGCTTCATATTGGATATAAAAATAGTAAATAGGATAGAAATAAACGTCGGCCAAACACACATATTTCGTCTGTGATCTTGGCGTATTGGTATAATTTATCACAAGTCCTTCACGCTCTCGTGAATGTTCCGCAAGTTATATTACTTCTGAAGTAACTATCGTGACTATTCCGAATGTGGGTTACCGCGCTCTCGCTCGCGAGCCTTCGTATCATCAACGCTAAATTGAACTCTCACCGGTTATTGCAGCCCGCTCCAAGCCGCTGATATACGCTATTAATTAAACCCATTTTTTTTGGCGGATTAAAACAAATGAAAAAAAAAGCAAAGAGGAAGAGAGGCCGGGCGGAGAAAGGGCCGAAGAAATGCAATCGCGACTGGTTAACACGTATTAATCGCCATCCCGCCCCGCATTCTGGCTGAAGCTATCCTGAAAGAGGAAACTGCAGCGTGGCGTATCGCGAATATTCATCCTCCTCCCGCCCCCTACCCTCTGCCCTATTCGCCTCCCTCTGCACAGATATTATTGGCATGAAATTGAACCTGTACCATGTCGAATATCTGACCTCGCATCGCTCTGAAAGGCTATCTATCAACCGACAAAGGAGTTCCGCGGTTCTTATCGATAACCCGCGAGCGGAGTGTATAGAGAGCGGACGCGGAGAATGAAGAGGGGGAGGGCGGACGGTTACGGGGGCGGTCGGGATGCGAGAGGGTGCGAGTGTTTGGTAGTGACGGCCCTGTGAGTGCCTCCACTTATAATATATTATGCCGGAGTATAAGCGCGACCCCATTCTCCCTTTCGATGCGCCCTGCGACGTTCCGGGGAGGTGGCGAAGCACCCTCTCACGGAAAGGAGGGGATGGAAAAGTCGTCGCGACCGACAGATGCTCGCGACTCTCAAACGTTTATGTCGTATTGCCGTCAATTCATTCGCTGATGATTAATTGTCGTCGGCCGGAAAGGAGGAGGAAGGGACGAAAGGGGAAGGACTCGAAAAATATTCTCTCGCCGCGTGCGGAACAATGTACGTGTGTTTCAAGATAGATTCTCCAAATTAAAAAGTCAAAAATTTCAGAATGAATAAAACATAAAGGGTGAAAAATTACATTTATGAAATTTGTAAAATTCATGAAGTTTATATTATATTTCATGTCTGCGGGATGATCTCGAAATATCGTTACGACATAAAGAAAGGCGTAATTGGACAAAAATTATCTGTCAATTATTGACAAAGACGATCGGCGAGTGATTTTTCCATGGAGCTTTTACTTCGCAAAACTCAGTAACGGATATCTCGTGAATATGCGATATGAAAATCGCTCTCGGAAGTGAAAGAACGTATCCATAGCAACGTGAGTCGGATAATATTGTGCGAGCAACTACGACGGCAACTCGAAGGCGTGCACAATATGTTGCTTCACGTTCGAAAGCTGAAACTCGAAAACCGAGCGACCTCGCGATCCTGCTGCGTCCCCAAAAAGGGAAATCCTGTACACCAAGACGAAAACCGTCGTTTTCCCTTTCCCTCTTTGGGACACGCAGCATCGCGCACATGTCTTCTTGAGCAGGAGTGGGTCACGAATTTGCAGCACAATGAAGGAAGCAGAGGATTTTAAGTAGGGAGAAAGACGGGTAGACGGCCGAGAGATCTTAAAGGGCACGCCGTGCCTTGTATGGAAACGAGCCTCTATCTTAATGCAAAAACGTTCTCTTTATCTAATGCAGTTTCCTCCCCGGGTACCGTCGGCTTACGATTTTCTTCTCTCCTCCTTCGGTCCTCCGATCTTCGCGGTCCTTCAGGGAGGAGAAACCGCGAAGGAACCCACGGATGGTGGTAACGGAACAGACGGATAGATAGACATAAAGAGATTCGGGGATGAGAGAGCGGCGGCGAGGGGGTGGGTTAACCTCCCTAGTCCGATATAATATCGCGTTACGTACACCTACTACCCCTTCCACCCGGCCTTTGGCTCCACGTTCCCTCCATTCTCGGCCCTCTTTCATATGCAAAACCATCGTCGGCGCTCCATTGTGGCGCATTGTGGGATCGGGAGCCTCGGTCCAGTCTACCACACCTCGTTTATTTCCCGCCGTCTCCTCCGCGCCTCTTCAGAACCCCTCACCACGGCTCACCTAACTCTTCATCCCTTCTCATCTTTCGCGTTTTATTCGTGGCTTTCCAACGCCGTCGCCCACTTATATAGTGCGACTCGTTCCCGAGTTCTTATTTTCTCGATTTTCGACCGGCCAAGGTACGGTTGTTCCCTTTTTGTGCAGCGTGTAATATAAATGGATAAACTCGCTAATTAAAAGTTTCGCGATTCCCCTCCTTGTCCCCCATCGCGATGCTCACTGTTGGACAACTCGGTCGGAGAGCCATCCCCTTGCCCTTCATACCTTTCTCGACATCGCGGTTGGGATTTGAGGTACTAGAGTATTATCTTGTAATCTGTGTACCCGACTTTTTTTTCGCCCTCCTTTCTTCCCCGTTTTCGTTCTACAAATGATTTTAACCCTTTCGAGACACTTCGGGTTCTTTTGTTCTGTTGTCACATTCGTTGAGATTCGTATCTATGATAAAAGAAATTAAGAACAATTTTCTGCCTAGTTTGAGATAATTTAACAATACCAAAATTTTTTCCTCCTCCTTTACGCTTCAGGCCTTAAAAATGTATTCTGAAATATACAGTAATTTATTATGTAACTAGTTGGCAAATTAAGTTTTTTTTTAATCTACTAATTTACAGCATCTTGAAAGGGTTGATACGAGAATACCAGACATCGCGAGCGCTGCGATCTGAAGTTTATTTTCATAATTTACTTTATCTCTACATTTGCACGTACAACAATTAAAATGAAAAAGAAAATAAACAGAAGAGAGCGAAATTTTTCAAAAAAAAATTTTTATGAAAGGAAAGGCAAATTATTAAAAAGTTCGTAGTTAAATAGTGCGGTAGCAATTTTAGCGCGCATCCTGCATATTTGCGTACGAAAATTGTAATTGTTTATTATACAATGCTTATTTCATCGCGGATGTGCGCGAAATTCGGGCGCTGCGCCCGAGAACACGATAACGGTGGGTTAAATGTTAGATTTTATGGCAGAGCACAACGCCGGGCGTCGCGGCGCGGCACGGCACGGCACGGCGCGGCACGGCACGGCACGCTCGACGGTACAGCGAAACGCACTCATCCGCGTAGCCGCGTGCGCGGAATTCGAACGATTAACCGATTCACGTGACACGCACGTTTCGGACGGAGATTACTCGTTCTAGCGTACGTTCTCCCTGGACGTACCGGGTGATACGTATAAAACGCGCCGGTCTCGTTTGTACTTCGCGTAGGAGCGCGTCGAATAAGCTGAAAGCCCGGGATCCAGAGCGGGCAAACGGGCGCGAATAAACGCGAATGGACCACTTGCTTCGATGAGCACTGCCGACGCCATTCTCGTTAAAGCGAGCTGCTTATTGGCGTTGTTTGCACTCGTTTGCCTAGTCTGGACCCGGCTTGAGATTACTCGTCTCGGGAGTTAGGCGTTCGATGCGGACGAGATAAAGAATCGCATATTTAATACGAAATATCCGTCGAGAACGTTTACAGAGCAATTATTCGTTTCAACGCACAGACATCGAAGCCTTGGGTTACGCTTGTTCTCGACCTAGGTTTCCTGCTCTTAACTCGATTAATTTGACAATACGTCCTATGATATGTAAGACATTTACACACAACTTGGGCACAATCGAAACTCATACGTAAAGAGAAAGGTTTCGTCAGTCTCTACCTGAATCGCTAAAACTGATTGCTAAAACCCGACCTATCGTCTCCGATCTAAACTCTAATATTACATATCTCGTTTTATCTGGCTAGATTAGTGCTTACTGTTAAAAACATGCTCATGCAACCTCGTGTATACTCTCCGTTATCATATATTCATGCATCATTGGCATGCCTCTCGCATATAGACAGGAATTCAGTGACACGCTAAGAACAATACGTATCCAGCATGATCTCGCTCCTCGGACTCGGCAATTACTCAGGGCGCATAACACGTCCGAACAATGTGCATCTCAATCCTTCTCCAATGCAGCTTGCACCATATTTCATTTCGCACGAACATTCAAATCTCAAGTGCGTTTTATGCATTGTAAACAGACACATGTGCAAATAGAAATTATGCATTCGTGGGCAAGCCGATGTGGACCTGAATGTTTTCGTATCGGAGGGGCAGGGCACGGAACGATTTACCGATGATGACTTCGGGATATTGGCGCAATGACGTACAATTTATAGCCCGCTCGAATGAGAAAGAGATCCGGATAGAAGATCGCGATATGTTCTAAAATAACAGGACGAATGGAATGAATCATATAATCCGTATTTTTTCTTAAAATAATGTTTCGTATTCCTTCGCTGTTCGCAAAATTGACGCTTTCGTGCAACCAGAATCGATACAATACGTCCATAATATTCCGTCAGGCGCAAAAAATGACCTTTGATGATATTTGATAAAAGCATGAAATATCTTTAAGACAAAGGATGAGGAATAATCTTGAGATTGTGCAAAATAACACTTGTGATTATTTGGCACGAGTGTGCTTAGAGTTGGAAATTAATAAATGCCTAACGCTTGTAATTATTCATTTCATAATCTGTCATTGTTTCATGCCCATCATTCCTGTTTTGAAATATCCTTTGAAACTTCTCGGCTCCAGATTTCCAAGTATGCTATCATCTACCGAAGCAACAGAATCCATTCTTCTTTGTACAGAATATTGCTTATTGAAAAAAGTAGGTTAAGATAAATCATGTAACTTCGCTATGAAACAACATATCGCCGTATTAAAGATTATTGAAGATATACACGATTACATCTGACGAAATGTCAGTTCGCCAGTTGTTGCACAAGATTGTTGTATATAAATATTTTAATTGCCCTTTATGATGCACTCTCGCATTCATTAACCTTCGTTCGAAACGAAGGTAGATGCTGTTGCTTGCGGCGATCGTCGAACTACCTCGATTTTCCAGCGGGTGCGATTAAGCATCGAAGCTTAAATCTAACAAGCGGAAAAGCCGGATACTGAAGGCCTGAACATCTTCGCTGTAGGCTCGGGTTCGCACTGGTCGATCCACGAAATTCGCTTGGAGCATAGGGCATTCAAGTTGTAAGCAGTGTGCTCGTTTAATGTTAATTTGAGCGTCATCGTTCCGCCGGTTCCTATTCAAGTCGACCAGGAGTAAAACTCACAATCGGTTTAACGGAAAAACTTGTTAATCATCTTCAAGAGCTGTTCGAGCTCTTTTATCCTGCGAGAAAGTTATCCGGGAATGGAAAAAAACGGATTTTTATCGACACTGATACAGTGCTGTTTTAAATTTGTATACAGATATCAATCTGACAACAAAAAGTATTATTTGTAATGTAGAAAAATATATTTACATATGTGTATCAATTACTTCACGCGGCTGATGATTATATAAATACGGAACAATACTTCCCTAATGATCGAAATCAAGAGTTACGAATTAATCAATTGAATTAACGGCACATGAACGGTTGCTGATCGATCGCGATGATAAATTATGCATGAATGTATCTCCCAAATTCTCCCAAATACCGTTATGCACGATACTATACAAACAAAATGTTTCTTTTACCATAATTACGCGATCGCTGTATTTTCTGGGTTCTTTTTTGATTTGTTAACGATCAAAAGTGGTAGATACGTTGTTGCGTTTAATCATGATAATCGAAATTACTCGGATTATCCGAGATGGCAAAGCAGAATGTTTTAATATTTAATATCAACGCGAAGGGCACTTTATGCTTTAACAAGAAAATTTTATTTTTAGTTTAGAATTTTATCTTTTTTTTAGACAATGTGCATTTTTATTTCAGCCTTTTTTATAATAAATATCTCATGTGTTGCAGTATGGTAGAACAACGATTTTCCATTTTCGTATAAAAGTAAAATTGAGATACACGAATATAACAATATTTTCTGCTGCAAATAATCCTTTAAAACTTTTGATTTTATTTTATTAGAATTGAATAATGTAAGAAACTTCATTCATTTAAAGAAATGTATAATTGGTATTGCCATTTTTGATCTGAAATACTTTCTCTCCTAAAGTCAATTACTGAAAAGCAGCGAATAGCCACTGATCATAGTTATAAGTATAGCACTTTTTGCAAACCGCAGTGTTCTACTTATACCAAACTATTATCAGTATAGTACTATGTGCAACCACAGTGCTATATTTGCAACTATAATATGATTAGTGATCGTTCACTACTTTTCAGCAGCGGGTATTCCACTGATTGACTTTAACAGAGTTAATTTGCGAGATTGTGACGTGAATCGATGAAAATAGTTGCAAATCTACAAAACCATTTTTTCGCTCTCACTCGCGGATCTCTATGCGTTTGATAATTTAGAAGAGCAAACAGAAAAAGGAACAATGGAACCATCGCGATGATTCTTATTAGAAAGGAACGTAAACTCCCGCGCGGGGGATTGTCCGACCGTGTTAAAAGAAAGAAGTTGAAACGCGGGCGAGCGCATTGCCGGAAGTAATCGCATTTTCCAACAAGTTATAAACTCTGACAGTGCCAAGTTTAATTAAAACCTACGACGGTCGCGCGCGCGGCGCCGAAATTTCTTTCCCCGGCGAGAGGTCTCCGCGGCACGGGAGAAAGGGAACTAGCTATCGGGAAGTTATCGGTTCAACAAGTGGAGCCGTAAAGCGCTTAATACGCCACATCGGCGATATGTTCTCGCGCGAAATCAATTTCGCTACATATAGCGGCACTGTGTGCCGGCCTTGATCAATCTTCCTTCCATTGCCGGGATCGCGCTATTACCGGAAAGTGTAAAGCGGAACTTACGCAATTACACGCGGCTCTGAGCCCTCTACGGGGTGTTCCGAAAAAAGTACAAATAGCATCTTTCAAGCAATATGTTTTAAAATTGCGCAGAAAGTCACGAGAAATCATAAATATTTATACAAGATGAAAGTTGAGACTAAAATTGAAAGTTAATGAAATTTGCATATTTATAAAATAATTGCCATTTGACAGAAATTCGCTGGCCAATTTAAAGATTTTTACAGCAATAACTAAATTGACAAAATAATTATTAATACTTGGTAAAATTGATAATGATATTAGAAGGTATTTTATGTGCAATTACTTTTATGAAAATTAATTTCCAATCTTTTGAAGTTTCCTGGCTGATTCAACCGTCAGAGGATTTACGGAGAGAGTCACTTAAATATTCATGTTTCCCGCAAGTTTGTTGAAACACATTCTGAGTAATAATAAATATTTTAACATATATACCTTAATGAAATCAACGATGCCTGTGATCTTATCTCGGACGCGTTCACGGCGAGAAACCGAAGAAATTATTGCGCCAGTAATATTGGACGTGGTCTTTTGGAAAGCATGATTCCATGGAAATAGGGGGTGGGCAATGTGCCCGAAAGCCATTGTCAAAAAAAACAATAGCTGCAACGATGGATCGGCTTTTTTGTATCCATTCATCCTCTCGCGATTCGAATTCTTTTCAGAGAAGGGACAAAGGTGGAGATCGATCGATCGATCCGAATAAATTCCACCCCGGCTACGCGTTAATATTGATAACATCGATCTCGATAAACGTTTTCGTCTACTTTGCGTTTCAAATCGCTCTATGACATTAGGGAGAAGATGTTAGCTTAAAACACGAGGCGCGAGCCTCGTACGTATAGCCCCAGCATCTTACGCAACTCGGCAACTCGCGATGCATAATCTGCGACGCGAACAAAACGGGAAAGCCGTAATAATGGCGCGTCTTAAGTTTGGTAATGACTAGACGCGTATAACTATCGGCTATAATGACAGATAACGATACGTCGCATTCTTTCAACGTGCGAAGGCATCATTAACCATTTCGCGAGTGACTTTGCATGGAAGAATCTCTCTCTCTCTCTCTCTCTCTCTCTCTCTCCCCCCCCCCCTCCCCTACCCTAGCGCGAATTGTCGGTATTTCTCAGACGAAGTGAACGAAGAGAATGAGACAGAAGGAACGTGAAGAGACTACGAAACTTCGGTTGCCGCGTCGCAGTCGGGCGGTACCTGTATACCGGCTGATAGATGAAAATGGATGTCGTATACAGAGAGATGGTTGGTGATGGTAGCTGCTCTGGCGACTGTAGTAGTATATATATATATATATTTCTCTTTTTTCATAGCTGGCGGTAGTGCAGTTAAATGCAGTGCTGTGAAGTGCAGGCACGCGCGCATATAGGTGGTGCAGTAGTAGTAGTAGTAGTGAGACAGTAGTAGAGTTAGTAGTAGTAGGTAGTAGATAAGGTAGTCCATTACAGGCGGACACAGGTTAATGGTAAAATAGTTACCCGGGCCTTGACGCTGCCAGAGTGATCTCCGCTCGCGGAGGAGGAAGGACTCACCCGGTATCCACCGAGGTTGTTCACCACGCAGGTGAAGGTAGCGTCTCGACCCTGCGGGATCGTTACGTTCTCCAGCGGGTAAGCGAAGTCTGGCTCTAGCCCCGTCACTGAAACAGACAACAATGGTCGCTCGTCAATTGAAAGCAATTCTCATTCTCCGCGTCATTCCGCCTTCGTCTTCGAAAGTTTCGAGGGAGCGAATAATCCTTTAAAGATGATCATTAATTCTAACATTTAACAACTAAGATCCGAGCACGTTTGTTAGATGAATTGGAATTATATTAGGATCATGTTGCATGAATTCGAGATTGTCAGGATGAGAAGAGGAGTTGAATATAATTATATTTATAAAGAGAAGAGTGTTTCACGTTTTAAATATCACTTAAGTATATTGCATTAGGTTAGTCAATTCACAACAGAATAAATCGGAAGGTCGCGGTAGTTTCGTGAAAATATCCCGAGGCTTTTGTCACGGTACGCACCGGATACGCGGGATATTTTATGTCGTGTTATATATTCATGGAAAAAAACGGGCCTTTGTAGAAAGTTTGGCGTTATGGAGCATCCATACAGCTATCTCATAACAGAAACTATCGCGCACTATGCGCGAATGCCTAAGTACCGGTGGATTTTTTTGCGAAACGCTCAAAAGTGATAAACGGGTCAGCGACGAAACTTTCCAAGCAATTTTCTCACATTTTCCAGCTGTCTGTAAATTCTGAAAATGGATTTACCTGAATATTGTTTTTGCCTGTATTGTTTTCACTAATGTAACAGCGTGACACTCGCAGTGGTAAATTAATGTAAAAATAACGATAATGAAAACATTAAAAAAAGTATAATATTAGCAGTGACAAAAGAGGTTTAAGAGATCGCGCGTTTCATTATACACCGTCAACTATACACATACTCGTATACAAATCATCGTTAATATATTCGGTAGCGGCGCTAAATTAATTTGTGGAATTTAAATAGTTTGTTAATAGTATCCCATTGCGGCGAATGTATTTCGCAGGCTGTAACGATCCGAATCGACAACATGTAGCCGGTTTACGATGTAAAAGTAATCAACGCGGAATTAACACCTGTCGCACGTGAAATAGTTTCCCGGCGAACTTTATCTCGGAGCCTATATATCGCGAGTAAACGATACAGTGAAATTGTCGGAAATGTCGCTCGTTTTGCGTGAAATAGTATATCACTCTTTTTTTAATATTTCCTGCTTACAAGCCTTATATTTTTATAATTGTTACCTCAATGCATGGCATAATGATACTCTTGCTGTTCATTCATGTAACATGCAGGTGAGAAAAAATGTGTCTCATCGTCTGTTATTTCATCAATGTCCAAGCAATTTTCTAACATTTTTCAGCTGTCTATAAATTCTAAAAATGGATTTACTCGAATATGGTTTTTACCTGTATTGTTTTCACTAATGTAACAGCGTGATACTCGTAGTGGTTAACTTTATGTAAAAATACAATTTCGTTCACCGATTGTTACCTCAAAACGCATGACATAAAGATACTCTTTTACTGTTTATTCATGTGTCGTACAGGTGGAAAAAATGTGTCTTTCCGTCTGTTATTTGTGCGACATAGACTTCATATAGATTTTAATAATATTATAATTCTTTGTTGCGCGTCTGAATGCATAAACGCGTATTAAATCGTAAACGATATTTTATTCGCGTAAAAGGAACAAGTAATACAAGAATCACATTCCGTGCAGTAAGATTCGAGAATTTCCGAATGGCGACGGTAGCGAAGGCAATACAGGAAATTGGTGAGCTATGTGATGGAAATTCTATCGACTATATTTTTTCTCGCCGCGGTCGGACAATCGCTGCTATAGCAGGATTTAATATTGGAAACTCAATCCCTGTTACTTTTAACACTTACCTTTGTGAACGAATTTGCACATTTTTACCGTAGCATTCCGCGTGCGATTCAATAACTATAGTTTCAATAAATGGGATCTTTCTTGTGAACTGGTATTTCAGTCGATATAAAAAAGTACTTTACATGGTTGTGTCGTTTACAAAAATTAAGCTTTATAACTAACACAACGTACAAGTGTCGTGGTATTTCATTTTTTCATTGCAACATTTGATGTTTATTCGGAAAATTGTGATATTTTGGATCAAGGACGAATACTTGTCGACGTTAAAGTCATAAATGCATGCTGTTGTGGCCGAAGTTACATTGCGACGTATCACCCGTCATCTTTAATATATTTTACTACACCTTTTTTTATGAATAGCGCCCGCAGCCTTTGCCCGGTGTGCAAAAGAAAACCGGGATATTACGCGCTATATCATATGGCCATTATGTAATTGCAATTGCGATGCAGAAGAGGCATTTCGAGACAAAGAGAGATTCAATATGATGCTCGTGTCTGGTGAACGATACAAAGAAACTGACTTACGAGGAAAGTTCGTCCGTCTCTGCCGCGAGAAGAACCTCCGCGTATTGAATTTAAATTCGCGGCTGGCAGCAGCAGCCGCCGTCGCTGCAGCAGCAGCCAGCAGTAGTGGTAGTAGCTAGTATCATCTAATGTAACTCGGTTATGTGAATTTTATGAGGCCAAATGGAAGGTGGGAAAAACGCGTCTTATGAAAGCCGCTGATCGATTTATCTGACATTCTCATGGTGACAGACGCGACTAAAAATGGTTTCGCGATCTTCGCGCTTCAGAAATGCTCCGACATCTTTACAATGCTGCGGTGTCTTATTATGGCAATGGCACCTTATGGAAAAATTATCTTTCCTTTACGACACAAGGGATTATGTCAATTTTTACATATACGCGACAGTTACGAAGCGGCAACGCGGATAGTTGTCAACAAATATTGCATTCTATTGTATTTTAGTCAATACGTCATTTTAGAAGGTTGACCGATTAAAATATTACCTTCTGATATTAACGGCAATCGTGTGTAATTAAAAATCACAAATTAACGTTCATTAAAAAAAAAAAGGAAAAATATAACGAATTTGTTTCACGCTGCGTATAAAACGATGGCTCGTTACCGAAATGCCAACAGATGTTTGTTTCCACGGCCGTTGAAAACCGGCAAAAGCTCCATGTGGATAAAATGAAACGCTTTATACCGCGGCTACATTTCCGACGCCACTGTTGTGACGCTAATATAATTGGTTACGCGGATACGCGCGCTGTAATTTGTCGCAATTGCAACGATGCGGGGTACTACGCTTTAAGGAAAATGGCTTTTTCTCCAGAGGAGGGATAAATTTTACGGTCGCGGTGTGACGAAGATGTAGGACATATCGCGGTGTGCCGCGAGGAGCCGGAAATTTTGCCGACTGAATTTTCCAAGGGTATTTGAAGAGTGACGTACATACGTAAACACTAACAAGTAACTTCGCACGTTTGTAAAATATATCGTGAAATTTCTGTTCGCGTCAAATACGTCGACGGCCGAATAAATTAAAACAAATAGAACTCACTTCCGTGTTATTGCCGATAAATATTATCATGTTATTTCTCAACGTATCTAATGGCAGTTCCTCTTTCTTTTTCTTTCTCATTTTATAATTGAAATATTCTACTGCCGTAATTTAATTTATATTAAAATTTATATTAATTTATTACAATGATTGTTATATTTAATGTCGATTTATAACAACAAATACCGCTTCTTCTACTTTGTAAATTATTTTATTAATTTTTCACATTTTACATCTCCAAAACAGTATAAAATATTTTAAAATACTAATGTAATATGAAAAAGCGAGTATATATGAAAGAGCTTTACTGACTCTGATTCTGTGAAAATTAATTATTAATTAGAAAAAATTATTACTAATTTAATCAACTTATTGAAGTAAAAAATTGTAATATAAAAATATGTATTGAAAAGTTCTGATAATGTTTAGATATATACCTATATACATATGTAATAAATTTTGTAATGTAATATAACTTTTCTGTGAAAATAAGTAATAATAAATTACTAATGGGTAATCTTATAATAATGAATTATTATTATTGTTTATAATTTTATTATTTTTTTATTTTAATAAAAATGTGTGCAATTGACTATCACAACTTAAAGCAAGTTATCACATTTAATTTTAAATTTTAAATTTAAAATAAAGTTAATTTTTATATTAACTCTATTTTGATTTAAAAATGAAAATTAATTCATTATTTTACTATATTTTTTAAAGAAATTGTGTGATATTTTTCACGATAATTTCATCTCTCATTATCCTAATTTATCATAATCGTCTTATTTCGTTTTTACTTTATTCAGGAAAAAATGTAAAAGAGAAGATAATACTATTATATCATAATATATTAATATTAATTTTTTAGCTGTGTTAAACACTCGCGATAATAATGAACCGATTAATGTACGACAGTTAATTCTCATTTATCACAACGTAAAGTATACTATTCCAAAACTCGCACAAACATTCATCAATTAACAACGCGCGCGATCTATGATTAGATACTTAACAGTTTATTCATTCAAAACTGAAATCAGAACGCTAGGAAATGAAGATTATAAATTATTGCTGATAATAATCATGTTCTCAAAGATATTTCGATTTTAATATATTTCTTGCATTGTGCTTTGGATTTACAATTAGGTACTCTATAAGTAGCTTGTTTATAGGAGTTTTGGATTTTTAAAGTGTGAAGTATCACACGAGTCGGAAACCGAAGCAAGTATAATAATTCAAGTAGCGGGAAATCCGTGCTGTATCGATCGTTTTAATACACATGTTAACAATACACAATAATTTACAAATAATTAATACAAGTGCTGATAATACGTGTAATTTTGCGATATTTTGGAGTGTAATGCAGAGGTTTATTTGTACATTTTCAGAGGATCCTTTATGTTTTAATTAGCTCTCAAATTGACTTTATTGGTCGTATTAATCTGTATCGAGATAAAGATATTCTGATGGTGAATATACGTGCGATTGTAATTAATTGTTTTTGCGAGTAGGTGTTATATGAGTGCCATGAAGAAACCAAGTAACAGAGGAAAGGAGCAGAAGGGTGAAATCCAGAGAAGCGTCGAGGGACAGCGGTGCAATCGTGGGGAAAGTCATTTATTTTACTTGTAAATCAATTTACAAGTACTTTATGTGAATGTTTGTTATTTAATATATTAATTATCACGGGCGTCGCTATAATTCGTAGTTTGAAGTTTAATGCATAATTTATATTATTGCCGCTGCACTTTTTGTATCGATAAATGGCAAATCATATTTTATTTCAATTTGAGGATTTTGGAAAGTCCCCCTATTATGAGATAGGATCCTAATACGGGATAATTGCTATGAAATTAATAGGCATCATCAGTTGATTCCACCATGAATTTATTGCCCTTGGAACGAGGTCTGTTTAGTGGAAAATTCATTGTTAGATCGTGTAATCGGTGCGACAAAAGATTTGTGATTGAATTTGGGTGATGAAAACCTGCTGTCTCATATTAGAAACCTATCTCATAATAGAGGACTTTCCTTTATACACAAGATCTACATATAACACGTGCATGTATCAAATTAAGAATTTATTGCCCTTTGCATTTTTAAATGAATAATGTTCGAATAGATAAACAATTTTTTATGTCTCAGAATATGTACAATTATGCATTGATTTATTGTGGAGGAAAATGCACACACGCGTATACATAAAGTAATTAGATTAGTAAAAGGAAACGCTGTGCCGAAACGCTTGCACTTTATGCGGAGCAACGGTCCCGCATAAATTGTCTTCGCCTACAAAGGACACTGTAAAGTAATGCCACTTAATCCATCTACCTTTACAATAAAACCGTCGCGCTATCCTACGAAGCGCAGCGCAAAGTCCCGAGCGTGTAATGTTCGTTTATCTTCCATCGCGCATAAAGCAACGACTCGTGCAACCAAATGCAAATTTTTGTTTACGTTCTGTCAGCACTTTTATTGTGCAATTAGAGTGTTTCTATAAACTTCCTTGCGAGACGAAAGGTGGTCGAGGAACATATGGACAGGCTGAGTATACGTGATACGTATAGGTATGTCGCAAATAATATTATTTGTCGTAAATTTATATTATCACGCGCCCAAAATAATATTCCGCACGGACGTAAACAATACGTTTTTCATCTAAAATTATACGATCCATGCGACCGATTCCTACGAAACCCATAATTTCCATCTCGCGATACATCGCTGCCGCTGTATCGATGGCGAAAATGCATCTCACGGAGTTACGAGCTTCCAACTATTCGCGCTGCACTTTCGCGGAAGATGCGAAGTATGGAAAATGTGAGGCCGGAAAAATGCAAAGAGTACGAAGTGCATCGCGCAGCATATTCCCACTCAATTAAGAAGTTTCCCCACGAAAATTTTCCCTGTAAACTCACGAAGGAAGCACGCGTTCGCATTTTGCACAACGTTTCGAGCATGTCCGTCGCGAGTGTCGACAACGACGACGACGATGACGTATCGAAGCGTCGCGATAAAAATGCGCTATCGACGCTTACGGCTGAGGGATTACACGGGGTTGAATTTGTCGAAGGGAAAAGGGCAGGCGCGCTCGAAAAGTTTAGAGTTCGTATTTACTTGAATCTGTCACGAGTTTGTGATAAGCGAGCTTGTTCTACCGATCCGTATCTCGTTACACGTAGCGTTAAGGATCCGCGTTGCGATGTTCTTCCGGATTCATGCCACTGTAAATACTGACGTGCAGAAATCTTTTGCGTACCAGAAGTTTCATATACCCGACGAGAATGGATGACGTTTGCGCGCGATGCACACATATGCGTCAGAATTGCGTGACGTGACAGATGTGACAGGATGTGCGGAATTTATCAGAAGTCTTATTTTCTCCCGGCTACGGATTTTTATAGAGTTTCATCTCGTAAAGTTTTACTTTCATAGAGTTTTAATCTAAGACGTTTAATCCGAGATATTTGATGTTGCAAATTAAAAAATTAACGAACTCAATAATGACGAACAGCTCGTAAGTTTTAACTTCGTTGAAGACACAGTTATTGATTAGTTATTCGTTGAGAAATCTCTAATTAAGGGAAAGCACGTGGCTTTATGGATACGTGCCATAGGGAATCTGGAGATCGATCGTGGCCGCGATAATCCATTGAATTAAGTCTACGCACGTACAATGCAAGTAAAAGTTTTGAGTGTTATAACAAATGTATCTTGCAGAGTGTGCAGCCATCAAAAAGTTCGGTAACTGGGCGCCGTTGACAAATCGATCGGGTGGGACGTTTCAGGAAACTTAAATTTAAATCGCGAAACTTAAATTCAAGTTTTAAACTTAAAAAATAAAATTATTTAACCAAAACATTCCAGCTAGACTTATATAGAATTAAACGGGAAGATTATTCAATCGCGTAGCGTGTATTTTATACATTACGGAATGTCTGATGAATTCAGGTGTCAATGGATTAAGAAAAAGTAGTATAATCCAGTTTTAGACCAGCCCGCGGTATACGGGTTAGCGTTTTACATAGAGACGCGGCTTTTAATCAGTCGCCTAATCAAATTGAAAATCTGACTGTCGTAATTACGTAAATATGAAAACACATACGCCCTGTTATTTACGTACATTTAGCTACTACGAGGAATAATTCCACATTTATGTAGAGAAAAATTAGAAGCCGAGAGTCAACGGGCCTTTACCTCGGTGCACTCTAACGCGCATTCAGTGCACATGTCGGGAGTTTTCCGACTGCGACCGCTAAACTAGCCATAAATTTGATTTCGCGGTTTAACCGTGAATATACCAAAACACGCTCCCACATACGTTAGAAGATTTTTTTGCGCGAAATGTATTATCATAAAATCTTGCAGGAATTACAGGCATTACAGCAAGAGTATAATGGATCGTGATAAAGATTTATTACAATTAAAATTTTAACAACTGCCCGCTTAATCATATTCATGTATCATTGTTGAGATATAACGTATCATTGTTCATGTATCAGCGATAATCTGTACCATTGTAAGCGGCAAAGTACAATGGTCTAAATCGAGGATCGATAAAATAGTTGGTAACCGACGTGGACCAACGAGTAAATTTGACAGTTGGCACTTGCGCTACGACATGCATAGAGTTGCGAATATCATAAAACGGGACAATGACTTGTAAAAATTGAAAAAGCGGGGAGTGGTGAGCGGGTCGAGATAGAAATCGGGGCTCGGGTCTGCGATTGAATGGTGTAAGAATATTGGACGAGGGACTGCCTGTGATTTTGTAACGGCCTGAACAGAATGGCTGTCTTGTACTCTTAAGACAATGCTTTATGTCTTAAATCTGTGTCTTAAAGTAACGCACAATAAGGGCCTGAGCAGAATGTCTGTCTTGTGCTCTTAAGACATAAGACAGTTATTGTGCGTTACCTCAAGACAAAGGCTTAAAACATAAAACATTGTCTTAAAGCTGTCTTAA
>NW_011967136.1:436524-440656 GCF_000949405.1 Vollenhovia emeryi
TACTCTTGAGACAATGCTTTATGCCTTAAATCTGTGTCTTAAAGTAACGCACAATAAGGGTCTGAGCAAAATGACTGTCTTGTACTCTTAAGACATAAGACAGTTATTGTGCGTTACCTCAAGACAAAGGCTTAAAACATAAAACATTGTCTTAAAGCTGTCTTAAGGGTATAAGACAGCCATTCTGCTCAGGCCCTTACACAATCACAGGCAGTCCCTCGTCCAATATTCTTAGGGCCTGAGCAGAATGGCTGTCTTGTACTCTTGAGACAATGCTTTATGCCTTAAATCTGTGTCTTAAAGTAACGCACAATAAGGGTCTGAGCAAAATGTCTTGTACTCTTAAGACATAAGACAGTTATTGTGCGTTACCGCAAGACAAAGGCTTAAAACATAAAACATTGTCTTAAGAGTATAAGATAGCCATTTTGCTCAGGCCCTAAGAATATTAGGCGAGGGGCTGTCTATGATATGGTCAAAGTATAAGACGATGGATTGCCGGTCAACTATACCTGAAACTCCGATTTCTAATGGTGGAAATGCTAGGTGCCGGATTTGGAATCGATATGCACAACGATTGACTTGAATTGCGACGATTGAATCTGCCCTGTTCGAGACGTGTCTAAATTCTATTTCAATGTCGTTCAGATAACAAAGTTAAAATAGACCCCCTCCCCCCGAGATAAAATAAAGGTGTGATCTTTTATTAATATTATTTACTCCGCTCTATCTGCCCCTCGAACTCCGGGGTCATCCTCTTATATCATTTTAGTATATTTTTCTCGCAATAAAATAAGGTTTTACATTTTCTTTAATTTGTCGCTTCGTTCGACGTTACGATATTTCATGCCACTCCTATCACGTATGACGCGGAGGTGAATCGAGAATTACTCACGTTCTACGTGGTAAGAGAAAGCGGTATCCCAAGCGCTTTTACGACGGGAAAAAGAATTGTGTAGCGAATCGGCTGAGTTTATAGCGTCCGTAATACTAACGTCGAATATCGCGGCACGGAGCGTCGCGCCGTAATACGAGGTGAATTATGTTTGGCATGCTCGATCAAAGCTCCTGACCTAATAATATTTTTGTTTGTACATATTGCGTACAGAGCACTTTGATGAAGTTAATCCTCGTATATACTTTTGTATGAAAGGCAATTACTTATTAATAGTCGATATCACTGACTACTTGCACGTGATATGAGAGCAAGATCTCTGTCGATTTACCATCGACTAATGACTAAACCAGCAACCTCGTCATCAAAATGTGCTCCGCTCGTTTCCCGAGCTTAATGTGCGCTCTTACGAGTTTTATCTCCCACCGAGATTTTGCCTTCCTATTGCTCACCGCATTCGCGACAAATTTCTCAAAAAGAGCCTCTCTCTATGCCGGATTTGGAAGCGGAATTTCGAGTCAAATCTCTCGGTAAGCTTTTCTTTCATCCGAGACATTTCATCTTCCTCGCGTAGTCCTCCGTATATACGTCCGACCAGCCGGGCGCGAGAAGAAAGGGTTGCTTGTCGAATTTAAATTTGCAGAGGCGCGTACGGAGGGGCGGCCGAAGGGGGTAAATATCTAGAATATCGCGATGTGATGTGCCGACGGCGTGGCGCGAGTTAGGAAAAGCGGCAACCGCCGACGCCGCCGCCTCCATCCCGCTGCCACATTGCCCGCTGAATTTTACGAGGGTATTTACATGAGCGCAATATTTTATGGGGCACTTAATGCCAGGTCACGTTCTGTCCCTCACTGCCGGGGCGGTCGCCTATGAATCAAAGTGCGCTTTAAAGATTTCTTTCTCATCCCGCGACGCGGCGGATAAGGAACTCGCTCGGGCTCATACCTCGTACGGAATATCTTACGTGGCATCTACCTATCTTATCTTAGGGGTCTCTTTCTCGTTTTCTCCCTCTCTCTATCCCTCCACGTCTTCCTTTCTCCTTTTCCTCTCTCTCTCTCGCGCCCCTCTTTGCTTCTCCCGTACGTCTCTCTCAAACCAACGAATAATCTTCACCCCTCGCCTTGCGAAACTCCCCTGTATCGGCGGAGAGAGTGAGCGGAATCGCAAAGCGTAAACGACGGAATTCTTTACGCGGCTCTCATGCCGGCGCTGATATTATCATCCATTCGCGAAAACATCTACTTTTAAGGTGCCGTGATAGAATGCAACTTCATCGGGGATAAAGTATACGATCGCGATGCGCCGTAAAGCACGGTGGCGCTGATATTCCAATTTTTATGGCGCATTTGTTTGCGGAAAGAAACCTCGTCCGAATAAGGATTAACGCGAATCGTTGAACGATCGGTGCCATTTCCGAGCGCAAGCCGTGAATTCGTACGATGCGTACGCGGTTACTTATGAAAACGCAATCGTCCGCTCCGTTCCCTTCCCCCCCCCCCTCATCTCTCCTTTAATTCGTCGCGGAGACCCGAGGGCAAATGCAATTACTTCCCTAATCAATTTAGATAACTCGCAGCGGAGCCGGCACGTAATTGTTAACGCGATTATCTGTGGCGCGACCGGAAAGTCGTGGAATAATGGACGGGCGTAGGATGCCTAGGCGTCGTAAAGGTCTCTTTTCGGGGTTAATGTCGTCTCCCTTACGAGCGCGCACTCGACCACCCCCGGGGACGCGTGTGCTCACCATAGCATGGGCTTCAAGTTGGCATTGCGCCAATTCAGGGACCGAGTAACTTCAATACCGACGAGATTTCTGTTCCACCAAAGACGCGCACTTGCCGCAACAAGCTAGTTTCAAATGATCACAATTAGCTCGCGAGATGTTCACGTTGCGATCAAACGAATAATGAGAAGCGTCTAACAATTTCTACACACATTTGAGTTCTTACACTGAGAAAAATGCTTTGATTGTATCAACAAGACATGTATGATAGAATGTATTTCGGCTAAACCAAACAGAATTTCTAGTTAGCACGATAGAGCTCGATATTTCATAACCAGATGTTTGCTAGACTTCACTACACATCTGGTAAATCCTAAAGGATTCGTCTGATTCGTCCATGTTCTAACAGACGGCTGGTTGAATCTGCCAGATTTTTTTTTCAGTGTACGATTCAAGGTTCACTACACTACCGCGTGTTTTCAAAAGCAAATTTATTCGAAATTTTTGCCACGCGGTAACTCGGGAAGAAGAAGACAAATTTAAGCGCCCCTCTGGTGAGCTACAACCGTTGCAGCCGAGAATGCGCCCTCGCGTTTATTGCCGCGTTGTTTTCGCCTCCAGACTTCTTGCTATCGGGAGGTTTAAGCGTGGTGTATTTTCGCAATTAAGACCGAGAGGTGGAGGCGGGGCAGAGCCGGTTTTGCCGCGCTCTCTTTTGGCCGAATTTAACGCCGGCTCTGGATCAAAATGTCCCGTCCAAGCGTCGCTGTTTAGCGGAAATTCGCGCAACATTGTGAACTACTTCTACAATCCGTAACCGACGATACATTTTAACGGTAGAATATATTTCTGTCATTTAGAGCTGCATTACGAATTAGTCTGATTGCCGTTTGTTTTTATACCTTACTTATAATTTACATTTGAAACCATAGTATTGCGAATTTAATTCTGTTTGCTAATTCTATTATTTATTACGTATAAAAAATATAATTATTGCAAACTCTCGAAGGATTGATCTAAGTACGTAAATTAAAATAGCCTCTTGAGATCCGTTTTTAAACTACATTGCTGCAATGATTATTTTGGTCAATTTGAAGATCAACTTTTGACAAGATTTAATTTGATTTTTTTACGACATTTGGGAGCTTATTGAATTGTAACAAACGACGCGAATTTTAACGCCGTTGTTATCAGTCGATCGATAATTACGTCTGGCGAGGCCTATGATTGATCGCCTCTAGCTGCACGAGATGTGCTCTTGCCGGCCAAAAGGAAATAAGTCGGAGCAAATGGGCCGTTTACTGAGCTGCATTCAGCATCGTGTGGCCTCAGCTGAGAATTAACCCTCCGCTTTTATTGCTATGTACTCTCGTTTAGCTTCTTGCGATCGGGCCTTGGAGTCCGAGGTGTGTGCTCGCATTTAACCTTTTCGTGCCGGCGGTGAATAAAGCTTTTTGCCTCCTCGGACGATTTCTCGTGCGCTCGCGCTTCACGTTCGTATCCATTCT
>NW_011967136.1:441138-467321 GCF_000949405.1 Vollenhovia emeryi
GCAGGATGTTGCGTGACTTCCTGACGGAACACGTTCCTGCGAGATCAATTTTGCTCTTACATAAATCTTACGAATATTTCCAATTCATTGTAATAACGTACAGTTATGCGTAAAATTATTATTTCAATATTTTATATGTGCATGTCTCTTGTTTTAATAATTTTTAACGGACGAAAAATATATTTGCGATTTATTCAAGCTATCACGGTAGAAAAAAATGATAATTAAAATAGGCTAAAGATATTTGTCTAAACCTCGTAAGCTTCTACTTCATATAAGTTTGCGGCTAAGTTTGCGAAAGAGAATTGATTAAAAAGTCAGAGAACATATAAACGCATAACAATTTCGAGCCAATATGAATATTTACTTATGAATATTTACAATTTAACATTACTCCGCTAGGAAGAGTGAGCTCGGGGCGAGTTTGTTTTCTCGAACAAGAACGAAGAAGATAAAGTAACTGGGTCGCAAACTCTATTCTACGATTGTGCCCGACCCGTTTCTTGGAATGTGCCATTGCATTATTGCTTCGTTTCTCCCGACGACCGCGGCCGTTAAATTAAAGCCTCCTTACATTATCGCGAGATAGAAGCGTGTTGACAAGCGTACGGCTTCTTTTGTAAATACTCGTCGAAATTACTCACGGCGAGATCTATACTCATTATTTAATGGAGTTTTAATCAAAGTAAGAAATTTCCCGCCGCCCGGGAATTTCGCAAGTTGAGGTTTACACGATGAAATATTAATTCTGCATTTACATGTCTGTAAACACGAATAATTGTCGACCTGTAAACCAGACTAATTGTAAAAGTCGTTACAATTGTCACCGTTTAACGGATTCTTAATTGTGTTTGCGCGCGGGAATAATAGTTTCCACTCTTTCTATCGCCGACTCTTTCCAACATGAAAAATTGCGCGAGCGCGCGAATGCACATGTAGATACAATGCATCCGATGTGCCTAACCCAGGAGTGGAGGATATTGACACTTTCCGCAACAATATAACGATCAACCATCATGTTCCCGACATATTATCGCGACAAAAGTTCATAAAATGTCAAACTCACTAGCTTCCGCAATCGTCTGTGAATGAGTGCGTGGCAATTCATACGGGAATTAATTTATGACCCTCGGAGAGCAATCGCTTTTGTATTATTTCATAGCAGGTGGAAGGCAAAGAGGCAAGAGAGAATCCGTTAGCTGCGATATTTGTTGAAGTTGCTAATTTAACGGGCAATAGAACGGGACGGCGCGCTTGGTTAATTTCCGAGTGTCATTTACAGCAATAGTCTTTTTCGACATTTTGATTTCACGAGCGGTGATGTTTGATACCGGCAAATAAATGTAAAATGGGACAAGAGCGATCGATAGGACGTAATTTGGAGTGTGTGTCGGAATGAAAAAAGGAATTAGCGTCCAAAACGAACTATAAATTGGAGCAGAACCCACTCTGGAATGACGTTCTTTAGATAGAGATTATCTATTCTAGTGGAAATAACAAACTTTTCACATTTTTTACCCTTTTCGAGCTCAACTGCATGAAACTTACGAGCGTGTAAGGCAATTGCGAAGATTTCCTGTTACGCGCTCATATCTTTTCAAAGTTATTTTTCTCGCACATGTGTCTCTCGGCGATATCGAGACGGGCAGATTTAGTCGGCCCGGACAAAAATGGAAAATACATTTTTAAGTACAATCCTGTCGAAGATTTTTGGGAGCCGCTTCGCGCCCACGCGCGAGAATGACAATGGACCGGGAAATTTTGGGAACCCACCGATGGGGCAGGATTAAAATTTAATCCGGTCGCGCGAATCTCGTGTCGGCCAATTATATAAGCTTACGTGAAACGCTTTTTAACGTGGTGATGTTAAAATGAGCTGTCGCGGAAAAAGGGGAAAAAACAGAAGAAAAATCCGAATGAGATGCAAAGAGAGTGAGAAAGGGGGAACGGAGGGGGGGGGGAGAAGAAGAGGAGCTAAAAGGGGACGTGGAACGAACGGGACGGGAAGAGACAGAGGAGCGAAGGGTGGACGATGCCTTTAAACACACCCCGCCGGATCGCAGCGCTTTTGCAACGCGGAAAACACCGTTGGGACCGTTGGCGTTGCTGTACATTTCGAAACAGATTGGTTGGTCGGATCTGTCACGCGGTATCGCGACTCTGACAAGAAAGACGAAACAACCAATCAACTGTTCCTGGACCCTTTGTCCGTTCAAGCGGTGCGGCACGACGCGACGCCAGCCAACGTGGAGCCGTCCGAATTGAAAATACCTCGTCACCACGTTTGCCGCCGCCGCCGCCGCCGCCTCTAAATCCGTCTGTCCGCGATCGTCGCTAAAAGCGCGGATAAAACTTTTCAACCTGGATAGCGTGCGCGTGACGCGAATGAAAAATCTGATAGAGGACGGGAATCGCAGACGCGGAGCTGGGCGCGCGGAGCAACGTGTAAGCGTGTGTTAACTGTTAGCCGGTTACATTCGAAAGGGAGCAAAAACGTTATATTGTTACATGTGGGTCGTCGTGATTGTCGCTTTTTGTTGTTTGTCATCGAGTCCTTTATTCCACGGAATATCTCTTCGATCAAGCACGCTTTTAACTCCCTGCGGGCCTGATGATTGACACACTTTTTCCTTTATTTGTTCGCGTATGGAGGATTAATCTTCAAAGTATGCGGTACTTTCCCCTGTTATTTGACATAACATATTAGCGTGTGTTCCGAGTTATTTATTAAATTAGTCTGTCTATTAATTAATTTAATTAATTTAATTATTGATTAAGCATTATTCAAATTGTATGTCAAACGATAAGATTTAGAATTACTAGAAATTGGAAGTTGATTACATCCATTTCATACATAAATAAAAGAGAAAAAGAAGAATAAGCTGTGTTTTTTTTTATAACACTATACGGCGTTGAACACTTTTAATATCTACACTGAGAAAAATGCTTTGATTGCATCAACAAGACACGTATGATAGAATGTATTTAGGTTAAGCCAAACAGAATTTCTAGTTAGCGCGATAGGGCTCGATATTTCATAATCAGAAGTTTGCCAGACTTCACTACACATCTGGTAAATCCTAAAGAAATTCAGATTCGTTCATTTTTTAACAGACGACTGGTGGAATCTGCCAGATCTTTTTGTCAGTGTATCACTTACACCGAAAATAAAGCCATAATCCTGCGAAGTTCGCATTTATTCGCATACGTGCCTCCGATTAGGGAGCATAAAAAATTGTCCTAACCACCTCTCGCGGAAATGTAATAATTGTCATCGGAAGCGAGAGCGAGAGAAGCGGAAGTAGAAATGTCCACGACCGTCGACTGACCGTCGTATAAACGCGGAGAATGTCGGACGAGAGTAGATGGAACGGCTTGCTCGAGGAAGGGTCAAGAGAGGGTGTCCCTGGGTATAAGCAGTCGTGAGCAAGTAACGTGTTATTCGACGTCTCCCACGAGGATTCCGGACTATCGCCGCCAACACCATCGCTCCGATGGGCTCCGATCCTTCTTCAAACGTTTCTCCACTTCTCTTCGCCGCGTCGCCTTGCTCATGCTACTTCACGCGACTGCTCTCCCGTGAGTGCCACTACTGCCGCGATCCCAGAAAACAGACTCGCCCGTCGCGAATGGGAACGGGTCGTGAATCAAGGGTCGTAGATCAGACCGTTGCCATTTACGTTAATGAGCGGGAGCTTGACGATATGGAGGTGCGGGAGACTGTCAC
The DNA here is from genome assembly GCF_000949405.1 of Vollenhovia emeryi. Lineage (NCBI taxonomy): Eukaryota > Metazoa > Arthropoda > Insecta > Hymenoptera > Formicidae > Vollenhovia > Vollenhovia emeryi. The sequence goes on from NW_011967136.1 coordinate 444,866, forward strand.
CCGTGTCGGGCTTGCGTTCCCCTACAGGGGTAACTTTAACGGATGAACAAGATGAAAAAATAATTTATCTTGTATTTCCAGCAGTAGTTCACGTTAAGATTAAATTCATCCTTTTATGCGTTTAATCTTCATTTCAACGAGACTGGATTACTCGCGGCAGAAAAATAAATCTTTTTTTTTTGTTTCAAAATGAATAACCTTCGCTTCGCTTCACTAGTTTTGATCGATGTAATATTCTTTCACAATCTATTATTATCAGTAATTCAATCGTAAATGAAGTCATCGAGTGTAACAAATCCATGCAGAAAGGCTTAAGCGGCGGTTGCGGATGAACGATTAATATTAATTCGCGAGATCATTGTGTCCGCCTGTTTATTTGAATTCGAACGAGCTGACGAATTTATATGGATTCGCACGATTCATTACGCCGACAAGTCATATCTCGTTTAAATCAAGATCAGATCAATATAATCGAGATTCGATGCATAAATATTGCTACCGAATCAAATTAAATTAATCAAAAGCGATGGCATATGCGTGTTTAAATATATTTCCCCAATTAATTGTTTACATCAAAATACACGAATCAAATCTTTGCGGTATTTTTAATTAAAAAAAATCCAGGTCTCCCTTTTCACTATTTACAATGCCGTCTTTATTATTGGAAGACGCTCTGCGAACAATTAATTTAGATATTGACTTCATTCGAGTTGGCTCCAAGTGCTTGGTATTCCATATTTTGTTCTATACAATGACTTACTGGCAGATGCGCACAAAACGTAGCGTTACACATATTAAAACTGAAAACATCTTCTCGCCGTAATAACGTCAAGTCCAGATAGTCGGTATTAACGATTCCGTGGCCGTTATATTTTCTCAACAAATGCGCGTGAGAATGTTTTCCTAGGATGGTGAGAGAGCGAGGAATATCAATATTCGCGAAACGAAGTGTCCGCTGGCCGGTCGGCTTCGTTTTTCTTCGTTTCGCGAAACGATTAAAAATATTTTCCATAACCACTTGCGGGAACTAATATTTACACAATTTATTTTATATCCCTCACAGATCGGCGAATCGATTATTCTTTATTCGATTATCTCGCTTGGCTGCGCTGCCCTGTCACCTTTCTTTCCCGACACGATTTCGAGCGAATCCGCATCGACGCAAAAGCGACCGCCCGAGGAATATTTGCTAAAATAAGCACCGCGAACCTGTATCAATACATGAAAGTTAATTGCCGTCGCACCGATCGCATTGACCGTCCGGCGATATTTCGTTACAGGTTTAATGTGCCACGATGTTTTATCGCGACTATTTTATGCGCCGTTTCAATCCCTCGCGCCGAGAAAATTATGTTTATCGGGTTTCAATGAGTATAAATGGTATTTGCCTGAAAGAGTTAATAGTCGTCGTAATGAAAAAAGATTAGCGTCGGTCGCAACGGATGAATGCCACGGCCAACAGATGTCTGTTATTAACGGCCCGACGTAATTTTCCCACAAATTTTGAATAATTATCAGAAGATTCGATATTTATTAACGCTTCGCGAGCGTTAGCAATGATTGCGGGAATTAACGTTTTAAGCGCCGCTTTTATCTTGACTCGCAAACTTTTTATCTTGGCTTATCTAAATATTTGCGCGGACCGCGGACTGACAGAATACTTTAACGCTTCGTTTTGCCCGAAATGGATTCGAGCGAGAGGCGCCGTGATTTATTAACTAGAGAATTCTCGACTTAATTTACCCGGACTTAATTTCTTGGAGAAATTCCCCCCTGTTTTTCCTTGAGCACGTGAAGCAATGTACCGAGGCGTGCACGAGGGACGGAGGAATTCCTCGCGCAACTGAAATTAGCGGTCGAGCGCGACGGATGGTCATTGAAATTACGTGTACGTCCGTTTCCTTTTCGAGGACGTCTGGCCCGCCGAGGAATCAGTCTCGACAGCGGAAATTCGACGAAAAGCAAACTCCCTCGCTTTCCTCCGGAACGCCTCCCTCCCTGTCGTCTCCCTTGTGTCTCGAATGTGATTTTCAATCGTGCCGCGTGTTTTCGCGCGAATGTCCCCTCGTACGTTGAAAGCCTGCTGTTAAAACCGCCGCGTACTGAAATCAAACGTTAGAAATCGACGCACGACGCTGCAAATCTGCCGTTCAATCGAATCCTTTCCCTCGATACAATATATTATTTTTATAGCTGACAAATTACTCGTTTTACGCGAGTGTTTCGCATGATAAATGCGTAATACAGGCAAGACACGCGTTTATTAATAATTTTGGAAAAGAGAGAATTTATGTACGCGGTGGAATTCGCGTGAAAATCTTCCCTTGTACGTCTTACATTCATTTTACGCCGGATCCCCGCCGCGTCTCAAGCGCTCGCCTACACGTGTTTCTTCCCCAACACGTCGGCACGCGAGATGAAATTATACGATGTACCACCGGTATAGCCCGGTTGAGAGATATAACGCCGCAAACATAAGTTATGTATAGCCGGTTAAGGAGAGCAGAATGCCGGCTGTTCTCGCAGCGATTTCCCGCGCACAACCGTGTATTTTACTTCGAATTTCTTTTTTTTTTTCAAGTAGCATTTCCGCTAACTCTCCCTCCTAAATAAGCGCCGTGATTTCGAAATTTCTTGCAAACTCCGCGGGTTTTTCACACGAAAATTGATTTCATATGTGACGCAAGAAAGAGCCATTCATTTCCCACCCAATATTATTATTGCCATTACATAATTACATTTTTCAGTACGCTGTGATTTCTACACCTGCATGTCGTTAGAAAAAAGAATGAAGATCGTGATATATTACATGTTATACGAATCGACTTTATCATTCAAAAATTGGCAGAGAATGGATTATCACAATAGAAAACAAATTATTCACTATTTTGTCTACCACACATTTAAACGTAAAATTTTAACGAATTTTTTTTCAAGTGGTATTTCTGCTAACTCTCCCTCCTGAATAAACGCCTTGGTTTCGAAATTTCTAGCAAACTCCGCGGGTTTTTCACACGAAACTTGATTTCATATGCGACACGAAAAAGAGCCATTATTACATTTCCCACCCGATATAATTACATAATCACATTTTTCTGTACGCTGTGATTTCTATTAAGCTATACACCTGTCGTGAGAAAATTGAATGATAATCGTGAAGAGAATGGATTGTCGCGATAGAAAACAAATTATTCACTATCTTGTCTGCCAATCACCTAAACGTATACATTTTAACTGTAAGCAAAAGTAAAAATTTATATAATTTCAGCTGGCTCTTCATCATTAAGTTATCGTAAAATAATATATAAACTTCTATTTCCTCTATTTTCTATATTCTATTTTACTTATATTAAATTTTAATAAAATACAATTTTATAACACGAGAGTGTAGCATAGAGAAAAACGAAGAATTCAGTGCAGTTACAATTTAATAACACATACTGTTCCACAATATCGATTATTTAAAACAATGAAAGTTTATATGGCTATTAGTTAAAAATAAACCACAGTGATATCTGCATAGGAACGAGATAGCAGAAGGGATCGAGAGATCGAGAGAAACCCACGTTCAATATCTCCTTTCCACGTTGATAGAGCATTAAAAAATAAAATCTCTGATCTTGTTGCGCGTGTAGACTTTTTAGATAAGCTGAAAGTGAGTAGTATCGCAGGCTCAGCGATACTTTCCCGTTTCGGCAGATTAGGCGAGTTGATTTCGTCGGATATACGTACGTACGGCGAACAGGTTAAGCTCACGTCGGGCAGGCAATCGCGGACATGCTCGCGTATGTCTCACGGGAATGTCCACGTAAAGTAGTCCGAGTCGGAGCAGGTCCGGGGATTAGATGGCGACCGCAGAAGCGATCGCGCGAAGGTAGTTCTCGGTTCTCCACACGTATTTAAAACTACACGTACACGCGTGATTCACATACGGTGGATAACCGAACGGAAGAAAGGTCCGACTCTTGATTGGGCGTGAGCAAACAGCGGCTCCCGAAATCCACCGTCTTTGCCACGAATGTCGCTGGACGTGTCAAGGCACCTGACCGAATCCCACGTCACTCTTTTCCGTCCCAACTCGCCCTCTTTCCCTCTCTCTCTTTTTTTTCCTATCTTATGTCTTCGATTCCGCTGCCATCAGGATTCCTTCCGCTATTCGAAATTCTTGTTCTTGCACACTTTCGCGAATAGCGGCGATCCTGCTCGTTTCCTCTTTCCAATTTCTCTTTTTCCACGCTCCACGTTGCTACGTATTCCTCGCGATCCTCCGATTTTCGTTTTTGTTATCGGACTCGACGTTCGACTGCTCTCATTCTTTCCTTTTTACTTTTTTTTTGCTTCTCTATATTGTTTCGTCCTTTTTCTCTTTCGCTCGTTTTCGGGCTTGGTTTTGTAATTTTCTTTGGCTTGTCTCAGTTCCTCTCGATCCTCTTTCATTTCTTCCCATCTCGACGTCCTCAGTCGTATCTTTCGATTCGGCACGAGTCTACCCTTTTTTTCGACCTTTTCCCTTTATTATTTTCTCTCATTTGCCTCTTCCGCATCTTTCGAATCCGCTTTTCTGCGCGCGCTTTTTATGTCTCTCGCTCTTTTTCACGCATCATTCCCGTTTTCTTCAACCTCTTCCTTTACTTCGTTTTATATCTCTTTTTCTTCCCAGCCGCTACCTTCTTTAATTCCTCTCTTTCTCTCTTTCTCACTGCTTCGCCGTCCTCGATTTACTTTGATCGCTCATAAAGAAAAATAACCGTAAAGACGTAATCGGCGCAACGGGCGAGGCAAAGCATTAAAGAGATTTCTCTACGTATAGCTTTTAGAGGGGGAAAAAAAAGAGGGAGAAGAGGTTTCAGAAGAAATGGAAGATGGCAATGGGGGTTGTAAGATTCGATCGTGCGTAAAAACTGCAGCGTGCAAATTTCTCCGGACTCCGTGTAAAGCTTTTCAAAAGTGAAAACATACTTAAAAAAATTCGTGTCTCTAGAAATTGGTTACACGATCAAAGTATTGACTTCCACAAATATTGCCGTCTTAATAAAACCGAAATGTGACTCGTGTTGCTCGAAATAAAATAATTAAACAAGTAAATGTTTGTTATATTGTTTATACGGATATTATACGCTAATCAACTTTATTAGCGTCGAGATGCCTAATAGTTACAATCTTGGAGAATCTCAAGACTAGTCTGAAGAAAAAGGAGGCAGCCATTCGGTTGAACGAGAGCTCCAATTAACTTTAATGCTTATTTAACGAAACAACTTTAATTTAGGTACATGTCCGCAATACCGTCGCGTCAGCTACGTCAACCAGATTTTTCCTACCGGTACATTCAACCGGTACAGCCGTTATTTCCATGTATTTTTCCGTCTGCCAGCTTGCTATCCTTATCTTCTTTCGCCCGTAATCCTTTCTCCTGTCCTCCTAGGAGTGCCGCACTTTTCGTATCGCTCCCTTTCGTTGTTTTCTATTCTCGTCGTGATTTTCTCCCTGCGTCGAAGATGCTGATGAAGCCTCGGCTCCCGTCCCGGTTTTCGATACCTCCCTCGTTGCCGACGAGCTGCTTTGGTACACACAACAAAATCAAGTGCTTCTTACCCCAGTAATACGTTCGCAAACGAATCGGAGAAGCTCGAAAGCAGCTCGGTGTATCTTCGAGAGACCGTATCTCTTACCTCGATCTTTTCTCTTTTCTTTTGCTCAAAAACGAGCGTCTCATAAACGTAATCTAAATAATCCGCAAGGTCTTGGCCTAAAATTTTGCTGTTGACATTGATTTTGGTCGCGTGTCTCCGTTTCTACCGCCTTACAGTTTATTTCACTTATACTTTATATGTTAATAATTATTTTGTGCTAACTTATCAGTTATTTAACAACGAAAGAATGTGAATCGCCAGTAGTTGATTAACGATAAAAAGAATTGTTAGACGACTTTAGGCTGATTCATTTAAATCCGACACTTATCGGTTATTTATCGCGCTTTATAATTGGAAGACGAGACTTGTCTCGCAATAATAAATATTAATTCTCTTTTTCTCTCTCTGTCTCGATCTTTTTGACGTCACTCAGCCAGAGGCACCGACGAGCTCTCAAAATTCGAGATGACGTCCTCCCCTTTTCGATATATCGAGTTAGAGAGGAAGCGAGGGGGGGGAGGAGGAGTGCTTCTTATAGGGTGGCGATATATTTTCAGGCGAAGCGTGGCATGTGACATGAAATTTCTGCCTTCTGAAGTTGCGTGTTGCATACGCGTGAATGTCTTTGAGTCTTCTCTCTCTCTCTTTCTCTTACGTTTTCCTTCTCTCTCCTTCTGTCGACAGCGGATCAATATATTCTTATTGATCGGATAGCAAAAACGAGCCACCTCGATGTTCTAAAGTCCTTCTCGCGGATCGATTTGAGCTGCATTGTCAGAATCGCTTTGAATGCAAAGGCGCGAATTTCACGCAATGGGCTCATGACTACGTAATACGAAGTAGAAAGACTGAAGATCCGGCCCGTCCGACGAGATGGGTGCCGATCTCTAAAGCTACACTTTAAAGGCAGATATCAAGGTAATTCTATCGCAATTAGCCCGCCAGATAAAATTCCCCCGCGTCGTTTGCATGCATCCGCCTTCCTCTTTCTTTTGAGGACAATGATTCAACGGAGCATAATTCTTGATTCGGATAAAAGCTCGCTCGTGAAAAAGCTCGGTAAAAATGATTATACACTATTCTCCAAATACTCTAAATTACTTTTATTAAATTTTTTATAAGCAGTCGTTGAAGAACGACAAAGGGACGGGGAGCGCGCATCGGGACATCGTTTCGTACCTTTGAGAAATTATGGATTGCCGATTGAATTACTTTCTGATTAACGAAACGGAAATAATAACAATTTGAACAACGCGACGGTAGATTAAAAGTGATATTAAATTATCTTCGTCAAGTAAGGAAACTCGCGCAATCCAATTTTTTCGCGCGATCGTATCCAGGGCGTCGCGGAACAAGTTGGCAAGGATACATCCCCGCGGGGAACGTCGCATTGATCCGCGACAGGGAATCGTCCAATATATGAACTTGAATTACGGGGAGCCGAGAGCCGTTGCAGGATATCTCTTAAATCCCACCGTCCCTTACACGATTGCCGCGTGTTGCGCGAAGCGGTGCCTCCCGCGGGACAAAATGCCACTACTTTTTCGTTAATTTGACACGGAACATCGAGTTGTCGTATCGAGGAACCAGGCCGGCTCGCTCCCTCTTTCTCTCTCTGCGGCCCGATGCGCGAGCCAGACATCACTGTGGGGATTCCCAACGAAACGTCTTCCACGAAGACAGCTTGAGAGGTTTAGAGAAACGAAGAGAGGATAAAGCGCGCGAGAAGCGATCAGGCGGGGTTAAGCGACCGTCCCTCGTTTTTAGCCGATAAGTCCGTTCCATCGCCGAAAATATCCGTTTGACGGACAACAAATGCTTGCTCTTCCTTCTAAAGTCTCATACAACCGGAAGGAACAAGTGATTCAATGCCCGTGAAATTCGGAATGCGAAATCGGTTTTAATTTAATCTTTTACGATGCGCTAAGCGGAGGTTCATCAATCTTTAACTTTTAGCTAAATAGTAATAATTAATGCGGAATCAGTAATTTATAGAAAACTAGAACCTATAGCATATTGCGTGCGCTACGCGCCTCTCTTTTTTTTCCTCTCAATATGTATTAAAAATATTATCAATTTTTTTCTAGCCTATTTTCTTTTTACACAATTTATTTTTATTTTACGTCAATACACTCGATATACATAAATATTTCGTTTACTACATAATGTAGATCTACTACAATTTTTACGTATAATAGATCCATTATATAAATTTCTGAAATAAAAGGTTTACCACTCACCGATACGATGCGCAGCAGCGGAGTTGTCGCAAACTACGTTGAACTGTAAAATACAAATATATGTTATATGAGTGTTATAGAATAAATATTTAAAATCGAAATTGTTGCATTAAATATTTTATATATTCTTTAAATAGATATTTAATAAAACGATTATAAAGTGCTCGAAAAATCTCTTTTAAATATAAGCTCACGAGATTTCAACGTATGTTTTTGCGCCTAACTCTTATTCCAATCATTTGAATAAATAAGACAAACGTAGATATTAAGTTTGCAAGTAGCAAATAATATATATAAAATAAAACACTCACCTCATCGTTGCTCCGCCGTTGCCCGATGCCTCCCAGGGCCTCCTCCTCCTCCTCCCAGATTTCCTTGTTGCACTCACACAATATTCACGCGCGAGAACGATTAAATACGATCGCGCGAAATTTTGCGTGACACTCCCGTACGCGACGTGAAACACCGCGAAACGCACAAAGTATGCGTTTCACTACGATCCACTACGATCAAGTCTATTAATTGTAACAATTAACTAGGATAATTCTTAATTTCGAGATATAACGCAGCGACTTCCTGCCTGTTTGAGCTACTTTAACAGAACGAAACGCAGCAAACAACGCAAATACTAAAGCCGTACACCGACAAATTTCTCTATTGTTTCTCGAAACTGAAAACAGATTACACTGAAATCGACAGATAATTCAAAGCGCGATGCGTAAGCGAAACGTAATCGCGATTAACAATAAGTATCACGATTTACGTTCATATTTTATTAGATAAGTTAGTCTCGTGAAATATCTATGCACGTTGATAAAGAGCCGATGCCTCGACACGCAATTCGTTTCTCATTACAAGTTGTAGAAACTTAATAATTAATCGATGAATGTAACTTGTTACTGATAAAGGTGTATAAATTGATAGAGTTTTATTCCCACACTGATCGCGATCGCGTTTCGGAAATTGATAACGTAAAAGTAATACGACACACGGAGCGACTCTCGACACTGCCTGCCGGCTCGAGGTTCGGCGGGCGAATAATAGCGCGGCGACCTTCGCGTAAACAATCACCTGCGTGACGTCGCACGATACCGCGCGGGCACAAAAACAAAGGCGAACGTTGAGAATTCGTTATCCCGCCTAAGAAATAGGAAAATAAATGTATGTTATATAAAACTTCTATACCTAATATTTCTTTCTCTCTCTCTCAACTACTTTGTTCAGCGATTGTTACGGTAAGTACATCTTGCATATCGTTCTGCGGATAATTAGTGTTGCTTAAGGTAACGACTCTATTCGATCGAGAAAATTTTGAGAACGTTTTGAAACCAAAATCGTTTCTTAAATTCTAATTACTCAGAGATGTTGCATCAATTTAGTTGATGTACATAAACGCATGTTACTTAATTGCAAGTTTTAATCTACTACGACAACACAAGTGTGCGCCTCGCGCGCGTAAAGATTTTTCTTAAAAACAACTTATTTTACAGTACTAAAGAGATATACTTAAAGCCATTCTCTATTATACATTGAGAAAGAGTCAATTGTAATTAATATACAATGTTTTCCTTTTGTAAATATAATATATTAGAAAAACTTGCCGCGTTATCTTGTTAAAAATATCTAAAAAAATTCGAAGCATGGGATAGGAGATAAATATAAGGGGAGCGACACGGTACGGTGGGATAAGTACATATCTTTTGCATTACGTAACAAGCGGATAAATCATAAATCCATTATTCATCGATCTGGGAATTCAAATCAGTCCCACGGAGTAGCAGATGACGAATATGTTACTAGAAATTGTTCACATCGATATTCCGCAGGAAACGTTTCGATGGGAAAGGAAATACATTTACTTTTAAAAACCTGCGTTGTATGGTAGACATTCTTCAGCTTTAACAATTTATGGAGAGGTCACGTGTAAAATCAGACCGAATGGCTTGTTAATGATACTGACCGATAATTTTCTCTCTACATAGCGGATATTTTCTCTCGATGTTGAAATTGCATTTCATATTTTTATTGAGAAAAATCAATAATGTGCCTAAATCAATACGAATGAGGAATGAGATTAAGCGCGCAGTAACAGGATTTTGTATTAAAGCTCGTATGAATAGAGCTTCTCTAATTTAAGTGATAGAAAAATTGAAACTGGCGCTATGAAAATATTTAAACCGAATCTTAAAAAATCGTCCAGAAAGATATTCGCAGTAAAATTTTTGCTAAAAAAACCGATTTTGGAATGATCAAAATATCCGTATAAATAAATGCGAATTATTTGAACATTTTTTGAAAGTCGAATTTAACCTATGAAATGCAGTTACTCCAACTTCTACAAACAGATATGTTGTATTTTTGTCATAATAAAAATTAAACCGATTTCTTTTTAATATAATTATAACCGGCATCCGCTTTGTACCGGATGATAATGTCATGCTACATCGCAAAGACATTAAATATGAAGCAACTGTCTAGTTCGTTTCTGGTTAGATTTACCAGACGTTAAATTTACCATTTAAGTTGCATTGAAATTGGTTTATATTTTCATTTCCGATGCAGTTGCACGGATTACGATATTGTCAGATGTTAATTGTATTTTCAATAACATTATCACGGCTTTTATCATATCAAATTATGATATGATAAAAGCCGTGCTTTCTAATTTATATTTAAAAAAAACTAGATTTTTCTGTATAGTTTTTCTCTTTTAATAATTATAAATGTGTTTGTATAATATTAATTTCTAAATGAATAACATACAGTATCTGCACAAAATCATTAGATTTAATTTGGAGGGAAACTTTTTGTGAAAAAACTTTAAACAAAACTATCTACATAATTATTATATTTACGAATGTTTAATATATATTATATGTTCCTGAGAATCTAACGATTATCGGTACAAAGTCAATGTTATCGAAGTGTTGAGCTAATACTTGCCATTGGACGTAAGAAGCACGGAAGAGAGAAGGAACGAAGAAACTATGTGTCTCCATTTCCGAAAGTGAGCCAAAAGACAGAAATGTCGCGGGAAAACGTGATCGTTCCGAAAAACGGGAGAATGCGGTTAAGGTAGAAATACGATGCTGCCATTTTTCACAGTACGAACGATGACGTGACCAAGTGAGCGTTATTGCAAAGGTTAAAGCAAACCGCATGCGTGCACGGCTGTTGTGAGAGAACGGGAGGGTGGAATGTGCCGGAATGAGTATTGTCTTTGCAAGGGGGCTGCGTTTTCTCTGGGACGGGGAAAATACCTGAGCAGTAATAACAATGGCACATGCAATGTATTTTTTGAAATGTTCTTTTTAGACTGTATGAAAGTACGAAAAGTGGATACGTACGTAAGAGTATGTAAGTAAATGTTTGACGGAAAGAATTTTAAATTTCCATACTATCGTATTTTATTGTTAAAAACTTGTGCGTCGAAAAATATACGATGATATGCAGATTAACACCAAAGGCAGTTAAAACGGCCAATTATTAAATACGAAAAATATATACTCGCTAATTAATCGCTCATTTCATAAAACTGAGTCGTCAAGCATGCGATTTCGTATGGTTCGTATATCTCCGCCATCCTAAAAGTTATTGAAATTAAGATGACATTGTTTAAGTATTACCGCAATATTATTTTTAACATTACACAGACGCTCTTTAGTAACACTTTCGTCAAAATTATTGCCCCAATTTGATTGATATATGTTAACACAATCTTGTATTGGAAAAACGAGGGTTAACGTATGCGGTTTATCAAATAGAAGTTAAAGGTAAACGATACTCTTCCCCGTCGTTCTATCTCGAAGAAACCTTTCTCGAGAAAGAGTCGAATAAGAGCTGGCCACAGAGCTAGCTTCTCGCGAGCGAAGCGTGTCTGTCGTTTCGGTGGATGAACCTGGAGATAAGAGTGTCCCGAACGGATACGGTGCGCACCCCCGATCTCTCGTCCCCGAGACACTCGGGACACTCTCGCACCTCCGTTGGACGAGAGAGGAAGGAAGGAAGGAAGAGAGAAAGAGAGAGAGAGAGGGAGGTAGGAAGGAGACCCGGGTATAAAGTAACGCGAAACAGCGGCGCATTATTCACGGCATGAATTATTGATGAGCGCGGCGTAAAATATGAACGGCGGCGAGCCGTTATCAACGCCGGCGCAGAGCTCGTCCGCTCTTTTGATAGCGCGAGTCGCGTCGAATGCGCGGGCTTGCTCGTGCCGAGGCTCGCGTCCGGACAAATGGCCCGGCACAGACGACACCGCGCATATTGTGTTACATACGTTACATCCCTCTGCCACGGAACCGCTCTTTCAGTTATTCCACGCGAGCTCGTCCCGCGCACCGAGACCCTCGGACCGCTCGTGCATGCGTCTCCCCTTTCCTCTTTGTCGTTACTTCCGAAAAACAATACCGCGTTTATACCTTGTTAAATTCTGGGAGGAGCAGATCTGTGCACGCCGATGCGTTTGAATATTACCGCATAAATCGCGATGACGTTGCTGATAGAGTTCTCAAAAGATGCTTTACAACGTTGAGAAATTATTTCCACGTCGGTGCGTTCAAAGTTTTACCGACTTTGACGTACGTACGTGCGTGCGTGCGTGCGTGGAGAGAATTTATTGTTTATAATAGTTGAAGTTGCGTACAACACGAGTGTTATCCAATGGGACACGCGCACGCGTACACACATGCACATCGCTCATCTATTTTTTTTCGAAAAAATTTTTGGCAGGACCGTGGTTTTATTTCTAATCGCTGAAAAAGCACGTCTACGTACGGGAACGGTTGAAATTTCAATGTTTGCGGTCGGCTGTTTTCCTTGTTGCGGAATCGAACTTCCGTTTTGAGAATTTCGCATGACGTTTCCACAACGCGGTCTCATTGATTCCGTCCGGGCTTTTCACGAGCGCGCGGGCTCGTATCGGTTTAAAGCGAGTTGCCGTGGGATCGCGTGGCTGTCGCGGAAAATATCTTTTTTTTTCCTGTTTCGGCTTTAGCGCATCTCCACGGGGTATTTTTCCGTGTAACGCAATATTTGCGTATCCGCCGTTTTACGCGGCTTCGCTTCGGCTGGCTTCGGCGATGCTGATCGGCGCCGGGAAAAATACGGGGCCGACTCGCCGCGCCGCGCCCGGTGGGTGACAAGTCCGTTTTTAAAAGCGGAAGTAGGCAACGGAGTGCAAATCAATAAAATATTTCATATAACGAGACAATATTTTCGAGATCAGATTGCGAGGGCGCAAGCAGATAGCGTTGTAGATCGCAACGGAACCGGTGCACGCACGCAGTTCAGTTTCATTTTATAACAGCATCTCTGCAACGGTATCACTCGTTGCAAAACATTCACGCGTGGCTATTATTTCTTTACAATTGTAGATTATTTCACGCCGAGAATGTGTATCGTAATTACAAAATTTCTGTCCTCTGGCCACCAGTCTATCGCGGCCTCGCAAATTCTTGCACAACGGCAAACATTATAACTTCTTCAAGTCCGTTGATGAGCGTGTCCTCTTTTGTTGGTATTATTCTCACATAATAATGGGTGATCGAAGTTCTCCGCTACGTCGAAAGTTTCTCGAACGTCTTAAGTTTCGAGCACGTTAGCGGGTCTATATCTGCGCGCATAAACTCTTACGATGAGTAAATGAAGAGATACATAATTGCTCTACATTAGAAAGCTCTTACCGACATCTCTTGGGGTCTTAATAAATTTATCACCGGCATGGATGCATGTTGAGCCAATAAACATTGGATGAAATTTTGCTAACGATTGAAATGGTCGCTATGGCTCTTTCAATGCGGTATTTTTGTCGTTAAATGGCCTTTCTAAAGAGAGAACTTTTTAATTACGCGAAAACGCTTTACCTGACCGCAATATAGCGAGTAAATTAAGGAAAAAGCGATTGGTCAATTTTAATAAAAGCGATGTTAAAAAGCTCGGACGGAGCGAACGTCGAGCGAGAAAGTGCTTCGTTCGTAACGCGATAAAATTCTCATCAAAGGCGCGACGGTCTTCCGTTATTATTCCGTTATTATTTCCCAGCTCGGGCTGAGGCCGCGTTTCACTTTCTCGAGGGAGGCACTCATTTTCCTCCCGATGAGAGGTCCCCTATCCGTCTAAATACAGCGTGGGAGAATCGTTTAAGCCTCCGCACGGACCATCGTTTGCGTTCTTGTTTAAGCCGAGATAAAAGGAAACGAATAACGTGAGACTCGCAGAACTACATTTAACGGCGCGTATAAGAGAATCTGCTTCGTGTTACTTTAGATTTTGTACAGGGGACTCGATTGGAAAATAACCATCAACCCTCGACGACTCATCTGAGGCGGCAACGTTTTCTTAATTGCTCACGCGAGCTCGACAAGTAAAAATAATAAACGCTTCGCGTCACCCTCCGAGCGGAGCTTTCACGTCCACGGGAGAACCCTTAAAACACCCCGCACAGTTGGAATTATTCCAAACAAGCGGTGTAATCTATCCGCCGAGGGCAGAAGCGATCAGCGGCGGAATACACTTGCCGTGGAGTAGCAGCGCTGGGATTCTGCCTAATCGCGCGGCGCCGATCCTCAAGGGGCGCGATATAATTTCATAATCAGAAAACGAGCGAGGTGGAAACGGTTTCTCCGATCGCACGTGAACGCAATGCCAAGTGTATAGGTACGGGGGGAGGGCAAGGGGTGGCCCGGGGATTATGTGTTAAGCAGATATATACGCGGCCCCCGCGCGCGCGTACGATATCGTAGGGGCTGGTCGTGCGGTGCATGCGAGGATATTGCAAAACAGGCAAAAGGAATTCGCGAATCTGGCGTTCGCACCCTTCCGCGCGTTCCCCACCCTGCGCCTCCTCCATCCCCTGCCCCGAAGGGTTGCATTATGACGGGATGCATAATGCAAGATGGGTATGCCGACGAGCTGTCTGTGCGTCATACATAGCAATGGCAGACGGACGCGATTCTGAAAAGGATTTTCCGAACAGGATATCCTCGCCACGGACCGCGTATATTTTCCATGACCGAGGTCGAGCGAACAGGTTGCCGCTTTTGTCGTCGATTTTCTCCGCGCCGCGCGATATCAGCTCACGGCTCTCTTTCTCTCTCTCTCTCTCGCTCTCGGATCGATGTGGACGAATGGAACGTTTCGCGTAGCTTGAGTCGTGGATCGCGGAAACTCGCTGGAAAATCAGAGCGGGGGATGCCCATTCTAGAACGAAGGATATGTAAGAGACACGGCGATATATTGCGAGTCGCAGATATGCTGTTTGGAAATTTAAAAATTTTTACATAATTTATTCCTTTTCTTTCGCCCCTCGTATCAATCGTCCGCCATTCCGATTTTATCCCGCTGAATCTCGTTCTACTTAATCAATTTTCATTCCCAATCCCACGTCGCGTAGACATTGACATGCGATTATTATATTTTATCGGAACGGGGCGTGAGAGGCGCGTTAAATACGAGCGCTCGTAATCAAACGGAACGACAGCTGCGAAAGCTTCTGAAGTTTTTTGCGGCCGCCGTAAAGGGAGGGCGGAACAAAACGCGCGTGGTGGTGGCATAACTCTCATCAGCGTGGGGCTCTTTCACACGTAACCCATCTAACTATCCCGGAAACTAAGCCAATAACACAGGACCCCGAGTTTTTCGTGATTTTCAAATTTCACGGCGGACCAGCGCGAGGACTCGCCGGGGAGGAATGTTGCGGGAGAGACGCAGTCTCCGGCGTCTCGCGGTTTGTGTGCAGAGTGTCCGTGTGGACGAGAGTGCGCGGATGTGCCGCCACCCTCTCGGCCCATATATACGCGCACACACACGTGTGTAACAGCGCTTCGTTGTTTACACGCATTCCGTTCTCCATTGATCCTCTTTGCGCGAGATCGGAGATAGTTCGGTCTTGGCTGCCGGCGCTTCTGGGATTGTTTATAAGACTTCCGGTGGCTGCCACGCTTTTCAAAGCTCCTCAGGACTCCTGTCCAGGTTCCGTCCTCCACCGTCTTTCCCTACTTTGCTCTCCTTTCTCCCTTGGTCTCTCTCTCTCTCTCTCTTTCTCTTTCTGTCCTAAAGATCGTCCTCTCTCTCCCGCTCTCCTGCAGTCTCCCTCGGTCCTCTTCGTCTTTTCCGATCGTCTATCGACGGCAACCCGATGCCAGACAACAAGGGAGATTGTATGTATTACCTCGCCTGTCTGTCGCACGCCTACTCCGCCGTTTCCCGATCTACTTTCGAATCTTGCCACTAGCGACGCGACGCGATGTGACGCGACCCGGCTGTGCGCTCTCGCAATGCAATACGATCAAATCGAAGCCCCGATATCCTGTCGTGGGCTCACACTCCGATGTGCACACGTGTACGTAGCATGTGTGCGTAGCACTCTAACACGTTTGCCTCCCAGAAAAAAGAAAAATACATTTGATACGAAAAAAAAAGTGATTTACACCAGCACACGCATAAAGAGGATGTTACAAAGATTTACGTCAACTTAATAATCTATATCGAGACAGAATTCTCCCGAGAAACTTGTAGGAAAACGTATCATTTTCTATATTTCTTACTTTACATCGGGTAGTATTAGATAGAACAAATTGTATTAAAATAGAAACGTGCGTACAGTATTCAACGATGATACGTTTTAAAACTACTTTAGGTTAATGGCGAAATTAAAGAATTATAGCCCAACTTTTCTTCAAGTTCGTAGTCATAAGAATTGCAGTAATGAGAAAGAAATCTTTAGTCGTGCGGACTCGCAATTTAAAACTGCTCGGAAAAGGCCGGAGTCTTGTTGCAGGCCTAAACGCTTGATTTTAACTTATTGCCGTATTCAGGACACGGGCTTGTGGCGCTTGGCGTTGACAGAAGTTAATGGAATACCGCTACCAGGTATGGGGTAAACTTCTACGAGGTCAACCGTTCGTGTGAACTTGTGCAACATCCTCGTAGTGTATGCACTACGTTGTCACAATACGGGTAAACTTGTAGCGGATAGTGGGGCATAGCCAAATACGAGACGCAATCAAACACCCCATCCTCCCGTTTATGTAATAAAGCTAGTTTACGTATTGTACTTTACGTGTTGTCGCACTTTTCACGCGTAAAAGATTTTCCTACATTTCGAGAGTCGACTTTTTATCGGCGAAACTTCTCCACGGGGACAGCTCAATTACGAATTCTTTAAAAATTAGCTTGAAAATTAGAAGCTTCCCCTCTTGAGTGGAGAAGTCAGTTAATTTCAAATAGATTCTACCTTAACAGAATTTCAGTTCGTAACTCAATTTCCAAGCTAATGTATTTAATGTCTGAAATTAAGAGACGAAGAAAGGTAGGACTCCGTACAATTTTTACTGACGAGAATCGCCAGATTTGTCGGAAGCAGTTACCAGTTTTTACGTTTGAATTGAGATAATCCTGTAAATCCTGACGAATAAAAGATACGGGAGTGATTCGATAAAAACATAAACATTATTATTTTCAAATCTAAGGAAATCGAATGTACGAGACATGGGATAGTCTTCAATAAGGAAGCTATTTCGATATATGTCTCATTCAATTGCGGTTTACTTTCTGTCAAATCTTGCGTAATATAATTCGCGACGATAAAATTCGACACAGGCCTGATCATGATTACTTTATGTAATTTTATTGAATGCTAAAAAATTAAGTACAGTTGAAAAGATTAAAAGCATAAAGAAATTTCTCACCAAAAGTCATATACTTATAAATTAATCTCTTCAATTTTGTTACTTTTACTGCTAAGAATTGAGATTTTTATTTCAATATTTGCTGCGATCCGCGATTTTCAGTGAATTGCAAAATGATTGTCTAATTATTTTGACGTGAGAAATGGATTATTTTTACATATAAAGGTTGCGACAGATAATTAGTGCAATAAGGATGGATGAACTGAATCGAATAATTTATTCGCGTCGCAATTAAAAGCCGTTTTGTAATGCGAAGTAGCTTTGAAGCTGCATAATGATTTTCAGGTAGATTTCTCTTCCTAGAACCTCACACAAGCAGAGTAATTAAAGGAAGTGGTACTTTTCCGTTCTTTGAAATACGCAGCCGTAGTTTTTCAAAGGCCTTCGTCGTTTAGAAAGGATTAAATGCGTTAAACCTTGCTTTCTTTTGCTATTACATTTCCTCCTTAATGGCAATAAAAAATGTGAAACGAAATTGTTCTAAAAGCACAGAAAATTTTGGCATCGGCTCTAATGAAAATATAATCCAAATAGTCTACAGATTCTCTGATTCTATATAATTCTGTCTTACATAAAATATTATTTTGAAATCTCACGAGACATTTCTCTCGAGAAAATCTATATTTACGGTACAGTAATTGCATCGATTTGTCACAAATTTAGTAAAGAAAATTTTCAAGAATAAAAAAGATAGAAAGCTTGAAAGGCAAGGTATTTTAGTACCAAACGAAGATAGAAATTGTTTTTTAAGAAATGAATCGTTAGTCAACGAGTCGAGTTAAAAAATTATGAATCTCACATGGCTAACTTATTGTGGTGATAGATGTGCAAGCAAGTTTGGGGGGTCGAACTTTTACAATAAGAAAGCGAGAAAAGTGATAGAAAGAAATCGGTTTAACGAACACCTATAACGAACGTATTCTTTTCCCGCGCTGTCTCCTTCTGTTTCCGTCTTCTTTCGCATGATCGTTTTCTTCTCCCCCAAAGATCGAAAGCGATGCGCGCGACGATCTATCCTATATCGGGCCGAGACTCAATTGGGTTCTGGACCGCGGTTATCCGTTTATCGCTATATAACCACTGGAGGGTCGGCGAGGCAGATACATTCCCGCGAAAGGAGGCGAGCGATTAATCACATTTTACTCGGACCGACCAATTTGGCCGGAAAGGTCGTTGTTTGCCCGATAAGGAACGCCAGGAGGTGGAAAAACGAAGGCGGCGGTGTCCTGTGGTGGAACAATCGGCGAATCTCGCCGGTGATCCGCAGTATAGACAAACAATCTTATCCGCCGACGGACAAAACCACCACCGTTCGTTCCTTTTTTTTCTCTCTCTCTTCTTCCCTCCTTTCACTCTCTCGGCTGGTAGCCGTTCACATTCATCGAGTCAAATCTCCATCGAAGTCCATCCTGCGCCGGCCTCGGACACGTTTGGGCGGTGCATTTTTCATGATGCATCTGGAGAAACGCTCGACTTGTAGCGTCTTACCGCTACCGGTGGCTAAGGCACTCCGGTTTTCTTTATAGCGCGAACGTGAGGTGGTATTTCTTGCGGATGACAAAGATATTGCCTTACGACATTGCACGGTCAATTTGACAGTAATTTTGGGCGATGTGCCTCAATTTTTCAACATCTCCAAAGAAAAGAAGATGTCTATACGTGGAGTGAGCTTAACGGATGAAATTATTTACGCGAAAATTACTTAGATGCAGCTGTTTAGCCACTGGAGCGTTCTATCGTACTAATTGTCCTGAAGATATAAATGCTTTCGTTCGGTCTAAGTTTGAATTTAACATTTGTAGAAATAAACACGCACGTCTAAGTTTGTTATTTAAACGAAATTTCTCGTTTATATGGTTAAAATACTGCGGAGTTGTATATACAGTTTCCACTTCTTTCTGACGAAATAAGATCGAACGATATCGTTAAGATTCTGCCTGTCTCTCTTTCTGTCTCTTATTCCTTTGTTCTCTCTCTCTCTCTCTCTCTCTCTCTCTCTCTCTCTCTGTCTATATATTTATCTATCTATCTATATCTGTGTGAAGAGACCGGAGGCCCGCAAGCGGTAAATTAATTCGAACGACAAGCGCAGTCGGCGCTTCCACTCGCGCCGAATAAACATCAGAGCCAGAAGTTGACCAGACCAGGGCGACCCATGCCGCAGTACTGGAGGACGCGCCATATCTGGGATCTACGTGCCCATTTCCCGTGGCCCGTATAACGTATTTGGCACCGATCCTCCGTTGCATCTGCATCGGACGTCGTCGGCGTTGCACAGGACGGATTATAGGGGACGTGTATCCCGTCGATCGCAAATAACGCGACCCTATCTTCGCATTGACACGAGTCTAGCCCCTCAGTGTTTTTCCTCGTGCGGGAGAGTTGTTGCACGGGAATCATTGATGCTCAGTGCCGTCAGTAATAATAGCGTTATCGATATTAACGATGCCTTATGTGCGAGGTACTCTATGTACTTAAAGTCCTAAATTTATCGTAGTTCGGAGAAAATCACAACACGTCTAGACTGTAGAATTGTATCTTCGTTTCAACTACTTACTCTAATCTTAGTATTATTTGTAAATTCCATCAGAAATTTAATGAGCAAATTTTCAACGTGAGACGCTCGAACTATCCTTGCACCAGAGCTTTGTATTCTTTTAATTATTGATTCCCGCATAAGTATTCTTGTATCTCGAAAGCTTATTAGAGTTAAGTAACATCGGTAGATTGCCGGAGGTCAGCTACGTCCGTGGACTATAATCTAAACAAGCTATCATTAATTTTAGTACGTGTGGTGGATGCTCTCAGTGCCAATAAACATCAGTGACAGCGACCAGGCCCCCGGCGTTTCTGACGCACTTTGGATGCCGGCAACATTCGAGATATACCGTGCGCGCGCGTTTGTATGATATACGTATATTTAGTATCACAGTATCCACGCCAGATGTTGTCATCGCGCGGTTTGGACTTCGCGATAAGCGTTCGTTCATTATTTCGCGGCTACCTCGTGTTAATTGCGAATAAACTCGGGCTTGAATATCTCACGCTCGTGTTGTTTGAACATGCGATTTACGGTTTGTCTTTCGCGCATTTAGAATCAGGAGTGAATAAGTAAAATTTAACAATGGTTGTCCTTAAACTTAATGTAACGTTTAAGAACATGATATGTTGATTTATACGATTATAGTCTGTGCAGCTATTAAAAATTTTTTTGTGAGTTATATTTTAACGTTTTAATGACTCGACAGCCGGATAATCGATGCGCATTCTGGTACACGGTATCCGCTGGTGGAAATATGTCAAGATCGAGTACGACTGAGGTTAAATCGAATTTATTGCATCGAGTCGATTGTTCGAGCAGTTAATCGGTACATCAATCACGAAAAAAGGAAAGAGCAATTACTCGGCGGTGCACAGGCTATTAAGCTTTTATCACGATTCTTAAAGAGAATAGGTTCTAGGGAATATCCAGGAATCGAATAATCAGGTACGAAGTTAATTGCAACAAAAGCATGGGCATATAAACTGACAATTATAAAAGAATAACTTTCAATAGTTGTTGGAAATTTCAGAAAATTCGATATTCAAAATTAATTTGCGCCAGCTTAATGGCTCACTTTTAACACGCGAGGATCTCGAGTTTCTTTTCTAAACACTCTTCATTTTTTACTTTCTCTTTATACAATGAGCATATTGAGTCGTTTCTATCGATTGTCGACTCTTATTTGTCGAAAAAGAAAGAGTCACCAAGAAGTTTGATAAATGCTTGACAATAGACATGTATTTAGTGGTCGTACACTAAAGCAGACTTCGCGCGCAATAAATCGTAACGCAGCGCAGAATGAAATATTTGCAAAAAACGCAATCGCTTCCTCTCTATTTACTGCTATCGGATAAACATTCGGGCAAGAATCTGACAGCTCGACGGTGGATGGCGTCGCGCTTCCGCAGCGAAGTGGCATACTCGAGCTACACTTTATTTATTTTGCGGACCGCGCGTATGTATAGAACCACCATTGGCATCGTGCCCCCGTTGCATCTGCGTTATTGCTCGTTGTCGGGCACAACAGATTTCGTATTGGACACCTTTCGCAATGTATCGACTCCCGCGTCAATCGCAATAAGCGTATCCGATGTAATGGACCGGGAATGATATATGTGACAGAAACTTGCTGTTCAAATCATGCACGTGCCTCAATTTACTTATTGTTAGTTGCATCGAGCGCTCGATAATAAATGCGCTTGGCGGGCGGGACGGCGTTTCTCGTTAAATAAAGCCACTTCTATAATTCGTTGCAGAATAAATAATGCAAAGCCGCGTGAAGGACTATTATAGATACGTTCCGGCAATGACGTTTTCAAATTCTACAAAACTGTCATTTCAAGTTGTAATTTGAAACTTGAAAGATAAATACCTTTCGTGCTCTCTAAATTTTTTCGAGTGTAATGCCACTCTTTCGGAGTGAGATTTCACTCGAAGAAATAATGAAAATACTGCCAGTACGACTGGAGTGCAGTGTCACTTTTTCGAAAGAGTGCCGTTATTCCACTCTTTACTTGGATTGATTCTTCGACTCTGAAAGAGAGTGCTGTTTTACTTTAATCGATTATTGTTAGCAGTATAAAATTTACGGATGAGAGCTTCGCTATGGTTTCTTCGCTATCATCGTCGCATATTGAGGCTGTATTCTAATATTTACAGCCAGTACTGAAAATGTGTACTTTATGTGACAGTTTCGCTTGTTTTACTGATTGTCGCGGGAGAACCGTCCCGGCCCGTGACGGGATCCCTTATATGCCCAGGCTATCGTGATCTTACTTCATACGAGTTCGGCGGCCACCTAGTGGCGGAATACCGTACTTTACGTTCGAGTGAATTTTGGAGTGACAACAACTTCAC
>NW_011967136.1:468424-527632 GCF_000949405.1 Vollenhovia emeryi
AGTTTTTAGGTTAGAAAGGTGCAAAAGTGCAGAATCACTCCAGCATCCCCTTAAAAAATAAGAGTGAAATTCTTCACTGTCAGAAATGCGAGTGGCACTACGCCTCACGTGTATCTTTAGGAGAAATTCCGAGGGGTAAACCGTTGAGGGCATTGTAGTGTACAGATTTACGGCATTACTGGACATTACTAGGCATTTTTCTTGGCATTAGTTTGAACATTAGGCCTTGCTGGGGCATTATAAAATAAGATAATAAGATAAAGTAATGCCCACTGGGCATTGGTGGGCATTGGTGTACAAGATTTTGGTCAGCGGTTTTTCCCTCGAGAAATTGTTAACACCCACTTGCATTAGGTTTTTCGAAAATTCCATCGACTCATTTCGACAGACCGCTTCTTAGGGAGGGGGAGGAGGGTAGAATTGAAGTCACTCACCGATTGGCACGTTGACAGCGAAGAGAACGACAAGAGCTCGATGGCAGAGCATTGTGCGCTGCGGTGAGAAAGAGAAGAGCCGAGGGAATCGTCCGTCGTCGATGGCGGGCCTGGTCTGCTCCCTCTATCTACTTAACCCCGTCATCTTCTGCAGGGACCTCCGTTTCCGGTGCTCTGACGCATAGCATGCCTGAAACAATGGCGTTGGTTCTATCATTTACTTTATCGGGCGGCATTATCGGGCGGCTCGTCGCCGCCGCTCCGCAAGCGGAACGGCCGCAACCGCGCCGCTTTATCGTCCGTTTCCAGCGAGCGAACTTTCGGGTTCGGCGCAGCCTTGCATCTCGAGATCGAGCGCAGCCTCCGCGCTCGCGTTCTCCTGTCGAGCGTATCGTTTCGCTTGGTGACATTCATCGATCTCGGGCAACTTCGTTAAAAGCGGAGCGGCGTTAATTTTGCCGCTCGCCCTATGAATAAGACACACTTGGACATTTTGGATACCGCGTGTTTACGCACGGCATTATTAATGCAATTGCGACCTGCGTTTCTCTCCGCTAGACTGGCTAATTTCTTTATGGTAACTGGATATTATTTGACAATGGTGTAATCGTTATTTCCTTTAGAGATTCAGGATTTACCGCGTATGTGCTGGGCTGGTTAAGGGGAATATTAAATTACGTGATTTATCTCGATGGATCGATTTTACGACATATGTAGGTCAGTGCAGCCTAAATCCTTCAATTGTGAATTTGATTTTAATAATTTATCATCGTGAATGAATTAAATCAATACGATTAAGTCAGTGATTTTAGCTTGCTTAATAATTAACAGACAAAGGTAGAGGAGTTGTACATTTTCTCGTATATTTAGATACGTCTATTACATGCCAATTTTAAAGACAAATTATAAATAGATCTTTCGAGAGGCGTAATAACAGTGTGTGTTACGTTTAATGAGGTCCGGACGAAAATATTTCTCCGTATTTTCAGAAACTGTATTATTACGGTACTATTTATCCAGCATTTACAAAGTAATAAACGTCGCGATAAATTTAATTATATCGCTGTTACAATTTTGACGAGCGCGCCGTCAGTTAAAATAAGTTATTTCCGCGGATTTATAAATTATCACGGGCGCCGGCAGAATTTACGGGAACGAAAGCGGGTGGAATGCAAATAGCGCGTTTGTCACGTTTATGTAAGTACGTGTCACGTATATATTCGGCGATAAATTGCTCCTAAATGCATTTCCGCTTTAGACGATTTCTGTCGCCGTGGGAGAAATTAATCACGCGCGTCCGCCGTCCATTATTTTATGACTTACGCATACCCATGGACGATATACCGGCGGCGATGTAACAGCACTCGTGAAGCGCCCGATTTTATAAAACCCCACGCGCCATACGTTCCGGGTAATACGCATCGCGTACGACATCGCGATTCACGATTCACTTCCCGCTCATTATGCGCACGGCCGTTAAGCAGCGCGATAAACCGCCAGTAATGTTATTCAGTTCCGCCCGAAAATCCGTTCTTCGACCGCCATGAAATAATCAGAGCACGGTCCGGACTATTGTGTCGATCGATCCGTAATCATACATTAATAACTTGATGATTAAGATCGCAATCAAATGCAAATGCCATAAGCAATGCCAGTGGATACCTATGAAAGTTTAATAGCCAAAATATAATTTGACAAACGGTGCCGCTAGCGAAATGCCGTTTTATACAATAATTTTGCTTTAACTGGTTAATTAATAAATCTGAACAAGGCTGCAGTAATACAATATTAAAATTAAAATTGGCGTTAATAGTTGAAATAGTAAAAGTTAGTAGGGGCAATGTGAGCCGTCACCTGGACGAAGGTGATAAATTATTTATCATTATGGTGTTTGACTCATCGTTTTTAAGAAACTGGGACCAATTGTATATTTGATATTGTACCGCTGAAGAGGGTCAATGTGTAGACCGAAATATTGAATCTGAATCACATTGTTACCAATCTCATAATATATTTTACACTAGAACTTACTAATATATAATTTGTCACCTTCGTTCAGGTGACGGCTCATATTGCCCCTACTAATCTTTTACTATTGTAGCTATTAACAGCAATTTTAATTTTAATTATTAACAAACTATGCCAAACGTTTATAATAACGTGATATTACGATCACGGAAATGTACATACGTAAATTTTGTGTGTGTGTGTTTCGCTTTCTATGGAACCATTGTTTCTCTTTCCTTTAATAACAAATATTATCGATCACACTCCTGTGAATATCTCGCCGCGTCTCTTTGCGCATTTCATAATCGTCCGCGTTCGTTGATCGCCGTCCGTTTAACGCCGCGCATTAATCGAACTATAACATCCGAGTGACGCTCCATCGTCCGTTTGTTTCCGTTTCATCAGCGCGTGAAGAATAATACGTTAACAATGAACGAGCGCGCAACTCGATTATCGACGCTTGCAAGTTTAAAGCAAACAGGATCCGGAGAAAGGGACGCGAGGCGACTCGTAGACGACGCGCCTCGGCGACGAGGCAGGACGAGGCAGGACGGGGTAAAATGCGAAACACGGAGCTAGCAATGCTGCAGTTCGTTATCGGCGACGTGGACCCAATCCGTACTCAGCCTCGGAACGCGGAGCCGGCGACCGCAAAGCGCGACGAGTCGCTCTCGGCTCTCTTGCGCATAAGCGAACGCGCAAAAAAGTGACCAATGGGGTTAACGGTAATTTGCATTCTGCATTCATATATCGTATATACGCGCGTTATCTCTCGGTGCTCCTGACCTGCGACCCGCCTGACCTTATTCAGGACTGGCAAAACAGAACGATAATACATTGCCGCTCCTACGGATCTCCTCGATGGAGAGACGTACGATATCGTTTCGGTTTTGCGGCTTTCGCTGTTTATCGGCGATTTATACTCCATCCCGCGAGAGGACTCTATGAGGAAATAACAGTAGAAATCAAAAATTGCACCCACAGAAAGGACTTCTGTTACCGAGACCAAAATATTCTTGACGCATTTATATTTCTCACAACCTCATTTTGCAATATATTTTGTCCGAGCAGATACCTCTCACCCGACGCGGCCGGGTCCGCAGCCGTCAGGGCTCGTAACATACGAGTTACAAATTCGGTGGCTTAATCGACCATTTCATTTATTGGGCGCCAAATTCCTTTAATTTTGTGAAAATTAAAAAAGGAAATTTTACACGCAAACTTTGGGGGAATGCGGTAAGCTAAGAGGTGGGTAATTGGAGAGATCCTGAAACTTTGTGAGCTCGATCGAGAATTAAATTTAAGAACTAAACGATTTTAAAATTATTCCGAGCAGAGCGTACGAATTTATTAATAATCTACTTATTATACAATCGGCGTCAGGAACACGCTCGACAATTTCAGTACACACCGCATGCTGGTTTGACGCGTGCACAGTGATTAGAACAATTTATTCGATTAATATATTATTAATATATTAACTCAACGCTTCTCCGCAATAAATTTCATCGGATGTATCCATAATTTAATCGGAAAACGTAATCGGAAACACTATTTAATTGGTTTATCCAATGAAGATTTTTCTCAGTGTGGTTATTTTACATAAACTGTCACGTCATATAGTTTTTTTACTCTAACTTGATTCTAGTCTTTTGCAATTGCAAATATAAGACACATTTGAAAACGGGGCAGAAGGAGAAGGATGTCGTGCCGATAAATGGCGCATATGTAGGGATGTTACGTGCATAGATTACAGGATAGGCAAAGGGTGGTTTGTGATAAAGCTGGCGTGCGAGATAATGCGGCCGAGATAATTATTTTTCAGCTACGACTGTTGGTAAATCTTATTTCCTTTTCGTGATTAATTGGTGGGCCGGAACGGGAGTGTGATAATGGATGCGAGATAGGTACCGGCTTGAGTCCGGGAGAGGATGAAAAACAGTTCCCTGAATAAATGTCGGACGTGCCATCTTGATTCGCGCGTGAATGACGAGCGAGCTGATGTATGCAGATCGCACTTTTGTGAAATTCTAATTATCTAAATTTTACTACGTGTTGCATAATTTCCTTATCCGCGTTTCAAGGGGGAAAACCCCGTAATTGCTTGATATTTTTACATCAGAGAACGTTGAAGTGACTTATACGCTTTTTTTTTAATCCCAGAGTTTTCAGAAGAGCCTTTTTATCTCTCCAATGAATCCTTTCTTTGATCTTGAATGTAACAGCGGTTTTTAAAATATAATACGTTTTACGTTTCTCGATTTTCAAATTAAAAATATTCCGTTTCAATTATTCATTTTTTATCGCGGGCTATTGTTAAATATATTACACAAAAATGATCGAATTTCAGGATATTGATCTGCAATTTCTCCAAAAATAAAGCAGCCTTCCAGTTTCCAAATATAAACTTGTCTAGATTTTAATACCTCCTCGAATAATAATTATTTTAGATCTCTATCTTTATCCGTCGCGCATCGATAGCGTCGTTTCGCGTATCGTCACTCAGAAACACCGTTTCTTCTTAACATTGCAAACGAGTGGCAGGCCATTAATCGAACTTCGCAGCACAATCAGGGAGTCCGCTAAAGCACTTCGCAAGTGCGAAACCAAGCTAATATATGAATGAGGAAACGATTAAATTCGAAACTAGCTATTTCTCTTGGACTCGGTATCCCCGAGAGTTCTGACGCTTTGCAAAGTTCAGCTACGCTCGCAACAGAAGCGTCGGGAGAGGCCCACCTACGTGGATACGGAATATGTAAGACACGCGCGCACACGTGGGCCACCCCTTTCTCTCACCGGTGTGTAGCGCAGCGTGTAGGTCGGCGAATTCGTGAATATTCAGCGACCCCGTCCCGACCTTCCCTGGGGCGGGTTTACGATCCTCGGTCTCGCTTTTACGAGTTCGTCAGGAAGAAACGACTTCGCGCCGAATCGACGAGACGTCCTCTCCTCGTACCGTCGCCGACGCGCTCGGAAACGTTTTCTCCCGTCTGCGAAAAGCACCCGACCCCGAAAGTTCAGGGATAAGAGCACGGAATTCCGTTTTAACAAACGCCACAACTGAGGAGCTACGTCATGAGGTAGCGCTCGAGCCTCGGAAAGGTCAGATCGAGATACGAGGCTTGACGCAGGTAGCGTCGGTAATTCGAACGGTGGTTGTTACTAGATAAATTAGCACGATTACCATTAATTAGTTACGTTCTCGTTATCTCAATTCGACGAGAGTAACCCCGTTCTAACAATTTAATTCAATATTTTAGCCGGGTCAACAAAGTATAATTCAGTGGCGGCGGCTGGAGAGGTAAAAACGCTCTCGTTTGAGTTAACAGAAGAAACATTTTACGGCCCCATCGCAGAGCCATAAAATGTATCGATCTGCATTCGAGGGTAGATACTGATCCCTCATGTCTGCGAGTTCGCGCATAAAATTAAATGACGCCATTTAACGCCAACATTTTTATTATTGCGTTATTATTCAGAACATTTTCAAGTTTAATACGTATTCCAGCTAAAAGCTTCACGCGCGCGCACACACGCCGGAAGAATATTGTATATGTATATGTTATTCTAAATTTCCCTTTTCATGTCGTATCGGGTTGTGAGACATTTCTCTTATTTCTATTTCCGAGCAATCGACTTTCACGCGCAAGATTGACAAAAACATTTAACATTAAACGGAAAGTTGGGCAAAACCCAAAATGATAGCGCGCTCCCGCCGCGTCCCTCGTCGGCGTTATTTCGTAGTTATAAGTTAGACAGCGCATCCCCGGGGTTATCAAATATTCGCGGAAGATACTCACAACTACCAAACTTGTATCGCGCTGTCCACATCAAATATATTTCTCCGCGTCCCATTTGTGTTATTTCTCACGTCTCGGCTGATGTGGCCATCGTGCAAATTCAATGTATTCAAAACTTCGTCCCGACGAGAGGCATAATAATGCCTTACAACGGGGATGGGCAAAATACGGATATTGGGCATGGGCGCCCGCGGGCATCCGCGTTGCTGGGCATACTCGCACTCCAATCAAACACCACCATACCTACACTCAAGCGTGGTGATCTTACAGAACTTTTATACACATGTAAGGGGAAAAGGGCCCGCACAAGTGTGTCCAAGGAGTGATACAAAAGAAATTTTCTGTCTCGTTTATCTAACTACACTGAGAAAAATATTTTAGTTATCAGAACAAAAACGTGTTTGTTACTTGCTGATTTGGTGAGGAAAGAAATCGATTAGTTGCTGTTGCGAATAATTTCTCGTTATTTGACATTTGAACATATCATATATTGTCTGCGATACAAACCACATTAGTTCTTTCTATCTGTTGGACATACGAAATACGAAGCAAAATAATATATTCTTAGCAAATACATTTGCTGTCACAACGAAATCCCGATACGCCTGATTCCCTCCTGAACAGATAGCACTAGTACCACATACTGCCGCGACGTGGCGACCGGCGCGTCTTTCTCGTAAGTAAAAATCGTCCCGTATTAGTATAAAATGCGAGCCGATATGATGTGAGAGCGAGTTGTCTGGATCATGGATAGACCTCAATAACCTGAATATACTTTTGATGACTATGTGATTTAACACAATTTAACAATTAGTTACAAAGTGAATTTTTTAATAGGAAGCCTATTGATACCCCACCCCATATTTTGCTACAACAGCAAAAAATCTGCTGTGTCAGCAAATTATTTTTCTCCGTGTAATTGTGACGAAAGCAAATCAAAAGTTGCAAATCACATTTTCTTCCACTACGGTGTTATTTGCTGTCACTATATCTACAAATGAAATTTGTTGCAAATACTTGTGTCTTGTTCAGTTAACAAAAGTTTTTTCTCAGTCTTTCTATCATTCTGTCTCGTTTCTTGACTTTCCCTCGAAATGCGCATGCGTGGCCAAAGTGAGATTGTATTTGTAGGTTGTGCAGGTATGTAGTTTTTGAAAACGAACGATATGAGATCGATAACAATTGTGTGAAAGGATTACTTGAAAAGGGTCCAAATCCGGGACCGAAACGTCGTCTGTTTTTTTAAATAAAAACATTGGCCAGTGTAGGTCGCTTTCGAAAAACTACATATCATTATTATTTAATATATAAAACAAACGAAAAATGTAAATACATTAACAGCTTCCACTAATACGAATCTATGAGAAATGAATAAATTTTACCATTTTTTAAATTTATGAGAAAACCCAATACTTTCTCTCCGCTATCGCCCAGCCTTACCACTGCCTTGCAAGATGCGCCTTGACCTCGGCGATAACAACGGCAAGACGATACACCGGGGGGTCCCTTATCCGTGGCGTTACATATATAGAAAGCTCCGTCGTCAAATCGGGACTTCCGCTTAAAATCGATGCGACAGTTCGCGTCTATTTTAAGACTCAAAATGAAGCGATATCGATTTAACGAACGCCCGCAAACCGCACTGATCTGATTTAACGGAATCCAATTTTAAATGACCTTAAACCAGGTACCTATTTATTCCAAACGCGGCCCTGATATCTGTCTGTAGAGTTTAGCAAGAATAAACTCGATAGATGACTTTTCTCCGAAGTTGGGTATAACTTCGCCCCGAAAGGCTTAATCGTGGAATTAATGAACACCGGCAACTTGCTCGTTACCCCCGTGTCGCCTTATCGTAGATCATTACCGTTAGGTATAAAACGTCCCAACGTGGCGTAGCCGAAGCGACGAACGGGGCCGATAATTGTTGAAAAATGACGAGGGACTTCGCACTCTTAGCGGCTGTCATCTATCCTTATTAGGATCAAAAAAATATTAGTTCGTCCCCGCGGCGGGATTTCGTCTCCGATGCAGGATTACTTGTCGATCGACCCGGTTAGCCGGTCCTACTAGAAAGGGTTTTTAAGCAAAGTTCATTTGCGAAGTCTGCGGTAGACAAAATGGATTATAGGCTCTCCCCCTCCCCCTCGCTCTTCTTGATCGAAGGACACGCGGGAGGGTGAAAATGCTTGCCGTTCCACGGCGTAAAGAAGAAGTCGAACCCAAGAAGCATCGAGAGGGCGGTGACGAAGGGGGACGTCCGAGGGGATCCCGAGCACGGAGAGACCTGTCGATACCGTGACGTGACGAGTGACAGACTTTTTTTCCTCGGCTACTCCATTAACATCTCATTATGAACACTTCGGTGGCCTCGCACCGCTCGGGCAAAATATCTTAAGTCGAGTTCGAACTTCCATTAAAATATCTGCCGAGCTCGGCGAGCCTTCGTCGATCGCGCGAAGCGACCGGAAGCGTTTAACGCGACGAGCCGCCGCTACGAAAGTGTCGGTAGTATCCGGCAAGTGTTGAAGGAGACGGGTTTTTGCCTCGTGCCCTTGCTCGCTTCCCTTTGTCAAGGAATCGGCGGTGACACGGCTGGCGGTACAAAGGGGAAAATCGGATAAACCGCGCGAACGTGACTTTTTTCCCCGGGCTTATCTCTCCGAAGACGCGCTAGGTAGGAAACGAGGTGCCGGCAAGTGGAAAATTCAAAATGTGTTATCTTCCCGCGAGAAGAAAATATGGGACATTTCAGGATATTTTAACGTTCCACAATAGTTTATACATGTAACAACCGATGTCGCGTATTGCTCTTAAATTTACTTATTTATAAACTTATGCATATTGCAAAGTCAATATATATTTGCACATTAATTTTTCGTGACGTTACATTATGTTATTAACATTTACATGTGCGCAATATTGATCTTTTAATACGTGATTATTGATTATATACAGTTGCTGATTATATATATGCTATTATATATCGCGCCACCTGTGCCAACACGAATCGTGACTAATATCGCGACACGATATATCACACCTGCTTATCGATACCGAATACCAATCGTACATCCGACACGTGCGCACGAGTGTGCGAATTGCCATTCCTTTTCGCGCTATTATAATAACTATCGCGGCAGTCGAGATGTCGTAGCTTCTAGCTAAACTGTGAGCGCTATTAAATTAGGAGACGCCACAAAGCATGTCCCTTGAATGCTAATGGAGTTAGCTAACTCGGTCTCTCGAATGCTACTTAATCGCTTTCCACAATTTCCATGCGTATTTGCAGTAAGCGAGATGCACGATTGCGTCGCGTCGAATACAGAATAGTTTAAGGAATCTCCACCGAGTGCCCCTCTCTCAAATGTTCACCAAGGAAAAGCAATCCTTTGTATATCGAATTAAAAGCAAAATCTGTCAAAGATACTTGCGCGTGATATTGCATTTCACGTTTCGAAATACAGGTTTAGGCGCGTGCCAGTCACCGTTCGTCTTCAATTGAATTTTTCAATATTTCCAATATTTTAGACGTTTTTAAATGCATTCTCAAATTCGACTTTTTCCACCAGTGAATGTCCCAATTCTCATGGAGCAATGTGCATTTATCAGCTGAGACACACTGCCGTCGTGTGCTAATTCACCACAATCGTGAAGATTATGATCAGCCCGGGATGTCTACGGGATGCCGTATAAGTGCGAACGTAATTCGCTCTTTGTGCAAAAGCGCCCATAATATATCACACTTCGCGACGCAGCTCTGCGCGAAAGGGAGGAAGTACAGAAACGTACACTCTCCGCGGAAAAGTCCGCAAATGAATTCAGCGGAATTTCGCCGTCGGAAATTTTATGACCGAAATTAGCATATTTATTTTGCGCAGAACCGGTTGGAGAATCGCGAGGCATTGCGAATTCCAGGCGAGGGTCTCTTGTAATATTTTTTAATTGCCTTTACAAGGATTGCGTTTCGTATTTTGTTTCGTCCTTTGTTAACTATTCTGAGGACGGGGGGTGCTTCTCGCGACGGAGAAATAAAATCACAATTGTAGATCACGTGCGATTGCGTTGAGATTTTATGAAAACGTAAACGAGAGATATCGAAAGTATACAAATATAACATTTGTAGGATGCAGGTTGGATTTGAAAATTAATCACACGTCCAGGGGTATCTGAAATCGTTCACGAATACTAACAAAGACCGAGAACGCGTTCACAATCGTCCCGAGGTTTATTTCACCCCGATCGCACAATCATACGTCTTTATCGCTCGGAGTCTCGACCACTTCTAT
This sequence comes from Vollenhovia emeryi, assembly GCF_000949405.1. NCBI lineage: Eukaryota > Metazoa > Arthropoda > Insecta > Hymenoptera > Formicidae > Vollenhovia > Vollenhovia emeryi. The sequence continues at coordinate 478,958 of NW_011967136.1, forward strand.
CGCGATCTTTTGACCGTCAGAAGTCGCTCATCAAGCTCATCGCTCTTCCCTATCTCTAGGCGTTTTTGTCACTAACCTAAGCCAGGACAAACAGGTAGGATCAACGACCGCTTGTCTATCTAATCTAAACACCTATATGTTGTAAATAAGGTCAGTAAAGCGAGCGTTACATATTCTACATTTCCTACACATTTTACACGCGAGAGATTGCATCTTTCTCTGATTATATCAAGCGGTTTTGAAACACATAACGGTGTATCGACAATCGTCATTCCGTTTCTCTCACTTCTACCCAGTTTTCCTCGCAAACTTGCGAATTTCGCGAGACAAAGCACTGTTTGTAATTGAAACAAGTCCACCGGGGAGACAATAACACTTGTTCGACGCAATAATTCAAGTAAGACGAGATAGGAGCATCTGGTATGCGTTTCGGACGCGTATCAGTGCTGCCTTACGCGTAAACGAGTCATTGGGCTCGGGTCGCTCGTTGAGCGAGCGGCGAGGATACCATTTCCACGGAGAGGAAGGAGAACGGTATCTCGAATGCCGGACTATCAATAATAAAACTGAGTTTACTGCCACGAGGAAATGGCGGCGCCGTGCCCCACTATGCCGTCGAATATTGAGAAAGTAGCGAGAAACACCTGCGCAAATTGAATGCGTTAGACCCCTCAGGCCAGGTAATATAACTCGGCTCTTACACCGTATAACTTTGCAGCGCTGCGCTGCAACCGAATGCGCTGTAACACGTGCCCGCGTCCGTCCCTTCTTGCCGTCTCTATTTTTCTCTCACATTTTGCTCGGTAAAACCGCTTCGGTTATTACCGTACCTTTAGCCGCGACCTTATCAATTTTTCGGTTTCCTAATTATGGCCACTTTTATCACAAAACAATCGAGACGCCTTGCATTATTGAAACTTCATATAATGCGATAGTTTCTCAATGTAAATCCGCGCGCGGATTCAACGAATTTCAACGGTTCGATTCGATTCGGATTTTGTCGACTCGGCTGGACTCGGGCTCGAAAAGGGAAATGAAACTCGACACGATTCTACTCGATATCAAAAATCCTTGATTCGCGCATCTCCACACCGTAGTTCAGCTCCAGCCGGCGATGCTCGCTACGGTCCACGCATTAATTGGGGAAGGTCTCTCTCGATATTTTATGGTCAAGACCGAATGTCTCATTTTCTGCTCGTCACCGATGGATGACTTGTCGCGCAACGATCGACGTGAGATTCCACGGATCCGTTTGTTGCTAGTCGAAAAAGGAGAGGCATGCTCGCGCGCGCGCGCGCGACTCCACTCGATCTTCGTGCCTGACGTGCAAATGCCGGGGTTAATGCGACGCGCTCCATTAAAGTCGAGTCCCTATACCCCGGAACATTGCTAATTACACGTGGCGCGCATAGTCCACGCCCGGCAGTTAGCCTCCCTCTCATCGCCGTCGACGTTCTCTCTCCGCTCTTCTCGCTTCTAGCTCGAGTCCCGTCCTTATTACGAAGCTGTACACGCGATACTACGCGAGTCCTCCCTGCAAGTTGGATTCTAATATTAATAAATTTGTGCGCTGCTCGCAGCCACAAATGCGTGCAGCCACATTCGCCGTGAGTCGACGACGGCGACGACAAAGACGCCGCGCGGCTTCATTAAGCGACGCCGCCTCTGGTGGTCTTAATCCTCTCGTGATGATCTTCTATCACGGGATAATGTCTGAAGATAGCGCGCGACGTGTTATCGCGCGTGATGAAATGTTTATTTACAAGGTTCAATTGGATCTTGACGTTAAAATAGATAATAAATCTCGCTATGTACGGTACATGGCGAGTCGATATTTTCTCGACAACGATACGGCGGCCGCTTTTAAGAACTTGCTTCAGTAACATCCCTCAACCGCATGCCTTTCCATCTCTACCCTGTCCGTCCATTCCTTTATCAGCGACGTAACCACAAGCATCTTACGAGCGGTTTTCCTTGGGTTGGACCGGGCAAACCAAAGGGCCGTCCCGGCCCCGGTATCAAGAACCTTGATACCGGGTACGGGAACCTGGCGGAGGTGGATAATTGCAAATTCCATTTAGACGACACGTAACTGCCGCGCATCGGCCGTGGGGGCGCATTAGCGATCGGGCTGATTGCACTTTTACTACATATAAGTGGATCTTCGTTAAGGAACTCGGCGAAAGAGACAATCAAATTGCCCGCCGCCTAGCTACGAGCGCTCTTTTATCGCGCTCTCGCAACGATTCCTAGAATTTTCCAAATGCGAGGTACACCGTTGGATTAGATTATAACAACGACGGCGCGACGTTACGAAAGGACGTTACACAATTTTTTAATGCCGTAAATTGACGTTACGCGACGATAAAACGTGCCTTTCAAAGTTAATCCGGCGATACTTAAAAAAAAACAAGTAGTCCGTTCACTCTGACGCCCACAGAAAAAATTTCCGGATCCAATGATGTTACACTTGAATGTATCATAAAATAGGATCGATATAGCGCCAATCATATTTATTATAGGAAAAGGAATATTTTAATCTTAAACGAAAAATTCTAAAATCTAGAATTAGTCTTTTGTCGAATATCGCGGTGCCAACTTCGTGCGTTGTAAGATGGAGGGAAAATTTATTCTAAACTCAAGAATATATAAACTTAGATTTGTATAAGCTACTTTTGTCTCAATATAGTAAGTCAATCTTTTTTAATTCAACAGAGGAGAATAAGAATCATTGATTTTATTTTTATAATAAATGAGGTTGTGAGAATATAAATGCGTCAAGAATATCTTTTGTCTCAGTAATAGAAATCTTTTCTGAAGTTGCACCTCTTCTCTCTCTCCTCATAAGTTTAAATTGTTATAATAATATCTCCGGCTAAGGTTCCATCTGTGAAAAATTCAATCCTACGAAGCTCCGCGACGGCTATCAAAATTATTAAAGCTGACGTGTCGCGTTTCGAAATTCAAGCGCGGGAATTTCCTTCGCGTTTCGCGCAACGAGTGCGTAACAACGCAAAGTTTCGCTCCCGCTTTCGCTGACGAGTTCTCGCGGCGAAAACGAAAACACAATGGCCCGCGGGCTCGGCCATTATTTTTGCATATCCGAAGGCATCTCGTCAGGGAACCCGGCAGACGCACTGAAAGCAAGACGAATCGAGTCTCCACCAGGCTAACGATCGAACGGCGCCGAACGAAAGTCGCCGTCGCCGTTTGCGATCTTTAGACGTCCTCTCGTCGCGGCACGGCGCGCGCAAACTTAGTTTACCCCGAATGGTTATTTATCCCCACTACCGTGCCCCTCGTTCCGCCGGGTGTAAAGAGGAACGAAAGGAGCAACCAGCTCTATACAAGGAGAACGGTCTTGAGGGCTGGCGGGAGCGAAAAGCGGGAGCAAGACGGCAGGGGGAAAGAGAAAGAGCTTTGTTCCCGTGACGTCATGATGGAACGTGTCCCGTAACTTCTGCTCAGGAAATTGGAGAAGTATTGTGATGCAGGACGTAGCCTGTCGGGGCCGGGAAAATCGAGGGGAACCTTCAAACTCCTCTTCTCGTATCCCGACGGAAAATCGTACCGAGATATCCCGCAGGATGGACGGACATACGTCGCGGTGGATGCTTTGTAGTCGTGAATGCGCAGCTTCTCGCGTGCCCTTTCTTCCTTAATAATAGCGTGAAGTATAACCGCGAGCTTGCTCAACTCTAAACTGTCACGTTCCGTTTTAACTCACGTCGCCTGCTCGACGGGAAGGAAGTACAATTCCCTCCTTGGACAATCAAATTGTGTGATAAAAGTGCCTAGTTTGCAATTGGTTTGATTAAAGTACGACAGATGATAATAATTGATAAGAGCAGGGGTTACACTCGCGGAAATCGATTTCTATTAAATGTACCTGGTGACTCGCGGGCTTTACATATTTACATCGACAGTTACAGTTTAACGCACGAGAGTGGCGGTGCTGCGCGGCATTGTACGAGCATTCACGATCGCGTAAGCGAATGATTTTAATGAACGACGTTTGCAATTTATCAGAAAATTGATGCAATTAGACGGGGCAGCTAGCGCCAGGCCGTATTTTGTATCCGGATATCGAGCCGCGCACGTGCCATCGTCGTATTCCAACGGCGCGCCGCATTTGCACCGATTGGCAATCCATTGAAAGTCAAACTAACCCGTCCACGACATTTGGATTCTAAGGAGGAGGCGTTGCACTTGGTAATCCGAAACTTCTGACTCTCTCCCACGATCTCCACTCCATCTCTCGCGTCCCCACTTGCCCTCTCTGCACCTCTTTTCCTTGGACGACAGGGTTCATCTAAGTTAAGCCCCGCTGATTTGCATTCCTCAGCCAAGGGCATTCGAAGTTCGATAAGGCAATAAGTGTGAAAAAGTGATTCCGTGCTCGCCGCTTAAAGATTGCGAGAACTTATCCGATAGGAAATACACGTCGCGTAACATGGGCCGAGATAAATCACGTCTCATCCTGCCGCGCCGCGAGAGGTAAATAAATCGCCGGTCGAAATATAATGCAACGCACTAAACCCTGACCATATGATCGATAATGAATTACACAAATCTCGTATAATTACACTGCAAAATGTCCACTCTAAATTCCGCGAAATTATAACGGAAAAAGGTAACTTTTTTCCACTTTAAGTAAACGTGAAATTAAAGCGGAATTGCGTATACAGGACAGTGTCCTAATAATAATGTCCTATATACATAAATAGAAGGAAAATTTAGCAAATTTTTTATTTTTTCCCCGGTATACTGTATTTATCACCTGGAAGACAATTTTTTATACCAAACATGGAATTCATCGCGGTCACATTTACCGCGATAGTTACCGCGTCTATCCACTCCCATGTTGCTCCGCAACGATTGGCGACTAAAATATTAAGCTTAACCCCTTGGCCTACACGCTATCTCCCGATTGCTCGGGCCGTAGTAAACAGGAAGGTCGATCGCGCGAACAAAGTACCACGAGTCAGGCTCGTGCTTATTGTTTATGGCCCAAATTCCTTACCACGAGTCTCACTCGTGATTGTAGGCCAAAGGGTTAATATTAAACTGTGTAATCGAGACGAAAACCACTAAGTAACCGAAGCGGCTGAGATACTCTGACAGATTGAGCGACAAGAGAAAATCAGTTGCCATGGTCATGTAACTCTTGTCCGCTTTAAGCGTCGTCTACAATAACCGGCGTAAGCGTGGAGTAACAAGTAAGAGTAGGCGTAAGAGAGCTACTTCCGGTTTAATAGAGCTGGAGTAAGGGCGTAAGCGAAATGAATTAAGCGTGGTCTACAATGGCAGTAGGAGTAGTGGATTAAAGAAGTAGGCGTTAGACATAGGCTGTAGGATTAAGGTCCCTTTACGCCCAAGTGTCTACAATGGCGTAGAGTAAGGATTATAATGAGTCAATCAGTGTTAACCAATGTTATTACACAAATGTTACCGTTGTTGGTGAATATGAATGTGCGAAGAATTGGATTTGTGTTATTTATATTATTATGGAGTCAGCTCTTGACTCTTCAATGGCGTATTATGCAAATGAAAAGATCTATCGGTCGGAGGTGGTGGGTTCGGCCTGTGAACAGGCGCAAACGAGATCAGGGTTTCAACTTTAACCTATTTCGTGAACTGATTATCAGTGGCTGAGAGTAAGGGAGTAGGTCGTACGAAATGGAATTGAACCATTTTGCTTACAGCCTTACTCTACGCCTGCTACACCGGAAACACGAGCTTAAGGCCATTCTACAATTGCGTAAACGTAGTTGCAGGGTTGTAGGAGTAGAAGTAGTAGTAAGTGTTGTACATCAAAATAATATACAATAGAGTGAGATACGTCGTAATTGAAGTGAATGATTGGTTAGCTTTTACGTCTTACATCGTTGTAGTCGTGAAAGATGAAGCTCAGCCATCTTTTACAACAGGCTTTACAATCGGAAATGCTAGTTTAAAACTGTGTTTTACAACACTGTACAACCGATAACAACCACGTTTACGCAATTGTAGAATGGCCTTTACTCCGACGTCTTACAGCCTTAATCCACTACTCCTACTGCCATTGTAGACCACGCTTTATTTTTATTTCTTACGCCTACTCTTACTCTTACGCCTTTTCACGCATGCCTACAACACCTACTTCACACCGTATTGTAGATTGAGTCGGCGTAAACAGCTTACGCCAAAAACGTTACTCCTACTCTTACTTCTTACTCCACGCTTACGCCGGTTATTGTAGACGACGCTTTAAATATACATGACCAAGTCACAATATCCGTTATAATGCCTGTCTTAAGGTGGCTCCTGCATAAACCGACCGAAAATAGAAAAACATTCAAATTTAAGTATGCTGTAGTTGTAAATTTCATCTATCCGTACGCGAAATTTCAGACTCGGTCGCCGATAAAATAAAGTAAAGAAGAAATGTTAAAGTTGTATTTTTTAACATTCCAGTAAACACCAAATGGCAGTTAGATAACATCAATATTATAATTTTCTACTCAACAATGTAAATGTAATATAACACCCATGTATAGTACATTTACATCGAGATTTACATTGTTAAGTATAGGAAATTATAATATTGATATTATGGAACTATTACTTTTGGTGTTCTCTGCGTTATGGGCCGATCGCTCGCAGAAGCACTTTGAGGATTAATATTACTTTGTAGAAAAAGTAGATCTTAACAAAAAACGAGATGAACATAATAAAGTCACAAGGATTCAAATGTGCTATTAAGTACATATATGAGATCAGCGACCTCTACAAGCAAATACTTATTAGTAAAGTCACAAGATACAAGGTTTTTGAAGAAATTTGACAGCTCTCTGAGACTTGACAATGTCACATATTTTTAAATGTGTTTTTAAATGTGCATATATAACCTAGCATATCAATGCATTTGATCAATAATGCATTAAGTAACACATTTTTTACGAAAAAAGTCATATGAATTTATAAAAATCAAAGGAGCCCCACGAAAGCACCCGTACTAACCGCTTCTTCGTGCAGAAGCCACCTTGACAGTACAACCAGTACCGGTCCTACTTATATAAAGGATTTTATATTTATGAATAAAGTGTCATATTAAAACTTCCGCCAGTCATGCTTAATTCAAACGGAGATATGAGAAATCCATTTCAATATTGAATATCCGTTGTAAAATATAACGGAAATCTAATTGTCCTTTATACATAAAACGGATATGTTTTGCAGTGATATATCAAGTTATAAATGTGTAAAGTTAGAGGCAAAACATGAATCTATTAGAATTTAAAAAAATTGTCCGTTAGTCACTTAACGTGTGGACGCAACTAGTAAGATTTAAAATATTGTTTTATAATCGATCGTATAATATAATGGCGCACACTGAGTAAATTTATTTCATATCTGTCTAATTGTTAGAAAAATATCAAGTAGTTTTACTCAACGAAACAATAGAGCACGTTGATGGAAGCGGATCTGTACATTTTCGTCGAGTCGCTGTGTGCACTGTAGTCAGAATTGCAGAATTACAGGACGATATTAAGGAATAGTGGTGTAATTAAGTGAACGTGTATCCAAGGTACTCAACGTTTAAGTACATCCTTCCGTCCGCTTATACGCACACGTCTTTCCCTCTTCAAAATGAGAACTGTATAAGCTTTATTTTGAGAGTAGAAAGTTTAAAGAGTTAATTTTTGTAAAAATAAAAATACACAGTAAAAACGCGTTCCGAGAAAAATAAATCCAGGAGTTTGAATCATCACAAATTTTTAACATGATGTTACTAAACACACACGTGCGCACGCGAAAATAATTATTTGTCGAAATAAAGTTGGAATATCGACTGTGCAAGCAAAATTGTATATTTATATCTTACTTCGTCTCATCGTATCTTATTTCACCATTGCTTTTGACAATACTAATGTTACGGGTATTTATATTATAACAGATAGCTATTATAAACTAAACTTGGCGTCTCTCTTCGCCAGAAACTTACTTCATTGTTCGGGGAAAGGACGATGTGGGGATCTTATCTTTTACCTGTACCATAAATGGGCGCGATCTTTCATCTTCAAAGAGGCAAGACCAACTGTCCCCCGCGCGACAGTTCACACCGAGACCGTCCAGTTCGTCTATCCGCGAGACGAAACGAGGTGTCGTGCGAGCACTCGATTTCCGCCCCGCGGAAACCGTTTAGTGCGCCGGCCCACCCTACTAGCAAATCGGAAAACTGTCACGTTCGAAAATTGACATTTTTCTAGGTAGCGAAGTAGTGTCGAGCAGCCGCCTCGGGGCTATCGCAGGGAAAGTAGAGAGTTTACGTCGACGTGTTGTCGTAGGTGATGGGGAAAATGGAATTTCGACACTGTCTCGAGTACGTCCGTTCAACGGTGTCTTTGATTACGTGCGCGTTGATGAACGTGCGTGCGTGTGTATGTGCGTGACGACGATTGCTTGAGAGGGAGGAATGCCGGGACAACCGCGGGGGAAGCACGTTTGCGAGATTCATCGGAGACCCCGTTCCCGCGGGACTAGCTGGTTGACGATGTCGATAGATACGTGTCAGCAGCATGTTAACTGTGCATTACAAACTCTCACATTCCCGCGGCTATGTAACAATCGCGTGCGTTCAAACCCCGCGTGTGGAGTGTTTCCGCGTAAACAGGGAGAGAAAGATCGGCTTGTTATTCTGAATAATCTCGACAGAACAACACGTGCCTGTAAACGCGCGATAAATAAAGATAAATAAATAAATTTCTTTTAAATTTATGTTTAAACGTAACATATATTATTAGACGAAAAGAGAAAACGCAAGATCGTAAGACAGAAAACGTTGTTTCCCTTTGAGACTACATTCGTCGCAGGAAGAAATGTAGGCGGTGCAATTATCAAGAAAACTTTTATCGCTCTGGCGCACGAGTAAAGCGTACGACTATATATCACACTGAAAAATAACAAATGATAATAAATTGCTCGATACTGCGAAATGAAAAACATCGGTTTGCTTTCAGGCCGTAGCAATAAAACATTTCGGGTAATCCTCGTACGAGTAAAATATATAGAAAAATATTGGAACGCAAATAGAGTACGAAAGTCCGCGATTCCATCATATTGTGTGCATTCTATGAAAATCATCGCCGGTATATTTGTTACACGTACCAGCTAAAATTACTTTCTCGGATGTTGAATGCTAATTTTTATTTATTGTTGCGCAAAGGTACCCCCGGCTGACGGCTCAACTCAAGATTTGCCGTCCGCAGAAAAGTTTTCACGTTGCTTACTTTCAATTTTACAATACAGCTTTTTACCGCAGACCGCGCTACCCGCTTAAGGAAACTTCCGTTGTCTTTACCCCCGCTCTCCTCCGCCTCTCCTTTCTCCCGTCCTTTCCTCTTTCTCTCGCGCATGCAGCTAAGACACCACCTCTGCCTCTGACATTCTCCGTGGTGAGACTTTTTGCGACGCGATGCGAGGCGAGGCGAGGCGAGGTGAAGAATAAGAGATTTCTGGGGGGATAAAATCCGTGGGTCAAAAGTTTCGGGGGTCACTTTTCTCGCGTGTCAACCAACGGGACTTCGATTTGTTCAAGACTATATCGGACTAATCCTGGTTACTTTCTTGAGATCCTCGACTATGATATAAGTACCGTAAAATTTCGTGATATATTAATATGTGCCTTCGTTAAGCATTTACAATAGATAACACAATTTGTGTACATAATTGTCTAGCATCGTAATCTTAAAATTTATTCGAAATTTTCAAAGATTTCGAGATTAATTTTCTGTCAAGATTTTAAGATTGGTTGCACAACTTTGAACATTGTACTCGAAATTTATTTCCGCGCGCATCTGTTTAAAAATAACTACTGTCAAGCAACAGCATTCGAGAACAAAGTTGTGAACGTATAAATGATTTCCACAACTCTTTCTCTGTTTTTTTCTGTAATTTTTTAATAGACCAATATACGCGCGAGAGAAATTGTATCTTTATTGAAATGTCAGATAGAAAATATTTACCACTTCCATTTCTTTTGCATTTAGAAAACTTTTTTAAAAAAACGGGATCTTTTAACGGAGATAACGACGATAAAAGAACGTCACGTAGATCTTAACTAATATTTTCCGAGCTACGTATGTAACTCCGTGATAAAGTGTGTCGCGCTAACTACTTGTTGCGGTCAGAATTGTTGCAACGGTGTTAACTAATCCCCCGTTGATATTTTTCGCAGCGCGACGGCAAAGTCGCGGTCGAGAAACTTTACGAGTGGGATGAGTTCCGCGACAATTGCGGAACTCGAATGGAAGGAGCGAGAGACAAGGGGAGAGTCTTTGCAAAAGTTTCGAGTCGGTTCTTCGCCGCCGATATACTTCTCCAACTTGATGGAATTCGATTTCGGCGGGATGGCTGGCTCTCTCACCGCGTGCTGTTTCCGGGATCGCGCTACCATCGATGGTTAGGCGACAAAAATCTAACTGCATGAGATTTCGAGCAGAACTTGAACTGTCGCGACAGTCTGCTGCCAGCATTTATTGGGAAGACCTTTAGTCTTATCGGATTCTCGACGATTATTTATAGCCAATAAATACTTAAATAGTCAAGTTTTGTCCGTAGTTCTCTTCTTGAACCCTCGATGGTTTTACCCTTAAGCAATCGCGTAAATGTTAATTGCGTACCGTGTTTACTCAATCGCGTTCCATGTTTTATTTTTGGAGACCCTGAAGCTCTTTAGGTACTTAACATTATACCAAAAGCCGAGCGTACTCATTAGACCCCCCCGTATGGATAAATGCATTTACAAATTGTGCGATTTCACAAGCACGAATGGAAAATGTGCTAAAGTCAAAGATATTTGGTGACAAGGCGGCGCTACGCGATACGTATAAAATCTATTCGCTTTCCTTTTACGAGATCGAGCGAAATAAGCACTATTCTGATACGCCAATGCATCAAAGACAGAGATATTGGAAACAAGAGCAAACTATTTTTCCCGCTTGTCCCGCCTATATAGGGTGTCATCAATCGCGATAAAAATATTTCTTATTATTATCATTTCTCTGACGATGATATATTTAATTCGACAAACCTGAGTGAATAATTCAAGAGAGATTCTACGAAGTGAATTTTAAACACGATACTAATTCTTCTTATAGCGTCCATTATAAAAATAGTAACAACAGTGGCAACAATTAATAATCGGGGAAAATAGCGCATTTAATCTCCCTCTGAATAATTTAAAACGCAAAGTTCTTTATTTAAACACTTTCGTATTTCGATACTTATATCAGAGAGAAAATTTTAACATTATATGAGAATTCTAGACACCCTATATACGACTCGGCGTATCCCATCGGGACGGTACTACGAGTTTTCACCGACTTCTGGTACCCATTCTTCGTCCTTTGCTCGTTCCTTCCCGGTGTGGCTTTCTTTTTTCTTTTCCCTTGGCGCAACGAGCCAACCCTCTTCGGCCACTTCCGTCGATGTAACTGCTTCAAGTTAAAACGATCAACTCTTTCGCAGGATCTGTCTGCATTTTGGCAGTGACGACAGCAGAACGAGAGGGATTCGATTTCAGTGCGAACTTACATCAACTTTTGGGACGTAGTCATATGACTATGTGAAAAACTGGAGAGATAATTTGCAAAGAAAGTGAATGTGGTCGTAAATATAAATACTTATTTTTAGCTAAACTTTCGTAGTGTACATAGTAGAGATATGTATAACAGACATTCTTTTATTTAAAAGCGAAAATAACTTTGCCTCGCACTAAAAAATTTACGAGACATACACTTTACTTTTCGTTCTGAAACTTTCTGTTTCAAGTTCAATAGAAGCTACGTTATAAATTATTAGACTTCAGGTTTTCACATTCCCCCGAGAAAATAAACGTAAGGGCTTATATATAAAATAAGGAATAAAATATGTAAACTTACAACAGTAAAATTTCAATAATAAATTCTAAACCCAAACAATGGTATCTCTCTTAAAAATGTTACAATTCAGAAATTGTATGTTCTTTATCAAAATATATCCTTTCTACTTCCCGCGTCTAGCTTCAAGTCTCATAAAGATAAATTTTAAAAAGTATGAAATACTGAAACTACTTATGGCGGAGAAATTTAAGTCAGTTAAAATATATATCTTCTATTCAAATGTATCTTATTGTCCCCTTTATACATTCGTATAAGGTTCTGTTTGCGGATAAAGAATCAGTTAAACGCGTTTTGCTTATTTTTGTATTTACAACGACTGGCGTGATTGCGCGTAAAAGTGCTTGAAATTCTCGAAACTTTCGCGCGAGATTTTTATTCAGTCACGTATCGGGCGTCTTAAAAAAGTTCTCTACAGTTCCTATCTCATCAGCACGGCGATTGGCGTATCTCAGTAATGGCGAAATTGTTGAGCGGGGCGTTTTAATCGAAAGAATCGCCGGGGAAACTTTCAGTGCCATAAAAATTTATCCCGAAGACGTCCGGCGCGGGAAAGTAGGTGGTGGAACAGGGTTCGGATGGGGAAGGTAATTGGTCGATGCAATTCTTACGTAAGTTTGACTATCGCCCCGTACAAATTCCTGTTCGCGTGCCGTGGAATGAAAATTATAATCCGCGAGCTCGGCTACGCCGGATTTACATTCTCTCTTAACCGCGGCAGCAAGAAGATTTTCGCTTAAAATTCCGGGCATGTTTACCAAGCATCGTTTGTTCGCAGTTTGCGAACGATATTATTTTCTACAAATATTAACATCCTCTCTCCCTTCCTCCCCCTTTCTCCCTTTCTATATATACATACAATGTATATAAAACTCGGAGGAGGCACGGCTCCCTCTCACTCGATCGCGTAATCTTCGAATCGTATTCGCGCTACCGCGATGTTCGCGTTCTTTCGCAGTTCTGGAAAATTACACGGCAATGGACTACCGGATATTTAACTCTTTATTGGGTCGTGTTTCCCCGAGGCAACAAATAAGAGTCAAGCTTTATCGTCGACGGAACAAATAAGCGATGCGTTGTAAATAAAACATAACGGAGGAAAAATAAGGGAACGTAAGTATACAGAAATGTTTCAACTAGAGCTACTAGATAAAGGGGAGCTGAGTTTCAACAGAAAACGTGCATACGGTACTTTTATTTGCGATGCAAAAGCAGATATCGTATTAAAATGGAAAAATATATTCGATTAATAATATAATGACCGTTTTTTTTTGGCCGCTTACATTGACCGTTTTCTTGCGTTTTGCGTCCATCGTATAAGAAGCTTAAGACTGTCTTATTGTTAGTCGTAGACGTAAGGCAAGACGGTGTACAGCCTCTCACGACTTACGTTTTTCTCTGCCTCGCCTTACGTCTACGACCAAGGCCCGGTTTCACCAAACGCCGCTTAACTTTGATCTCGGTTTAATTCGGGTTCGTCTCTTTCCGGAGTAACAGTTGGACGGAGACGAACAACGAATTAAGCTAAGTTTAAAGTTAAGCGACGTTGGTGAAACCGGAAGCAGTCTTAGGGCCAGTTTCACAAACGTCGGTTAACTGTTAACCAGAGTTCAGTCAACTTCCTATCTTTTTCTATTTTGTTATCTAAGAAGAGACAGAGAATCAATTAACCTTCGGGAACTGCGAGTCACTTAAACAGGAAACTGCGCTCTTTGCAAAATGTGTTCAGAGTCCATTTACCTCGATTGATTGTAAAATTATTACTTCAAACTTGTTTTATTTCTCCCGCGGTCGGATTTATTATACGTGCGCCAAGAGCGGAGGGGCACGAACGTCCCTTTCGCGGGAAAGCCGGGCGACATAACCAAAACGGTCGACCGTCTCTCGAGGAGTACGGCGAGGTCATTCATCGTCGCGTTCACTCGCGACAAACGTGAAGAAACTTACTTGCGTTCCGTTGACGCGGAATGTCCGCAAATCCGCCGTTCACGGTGACCAGGAACAGGCGCGGATCGTTTCGCCGTCGCGTCGCCATCGAACGTCGCGGAGGTGCGTCGATCCGGCAACTGCCGCTGCCAATTGACGCGCGAAACTTCCTTCCGGTCGGTAAGAGGCGCGGGGGACGCGGTGGAAAGCGAGCGCGACGCGACGCGACTCGAGGTCACGGCGCGAAAAAACACATACCGAGCGTGAATCCCACTTTTCCGTTAATCGTTTTTCACTCAGGCTCGTTGTTACGCCGCGGAGCGTCTTCTAGAACATTCTAGAATATGTCCGGCGCTCACTTCACGCGGCGCGTACCCCCTCCCTCGCGCCCGCCGATACATTACCCACAGGTACTCGAGTCGCCCGTAGTTGTGTCGCGCTCGCTCCGCCGCGCCCCTCGCGGTTTTTCAACCGCACGGGAAAGCGTTTCGCGTGTGGATCAGCAAGCGGAGCGTCGAGTCGACCGGCGGGCGATTGTCTCGGCGGGTGCGCAGGTAAAATTCGACGTACGATCGACGACCAAGCCGTCACCTTCGCGACAAATCTCGGTCTCGCGTAACGCGATGCGAGCGGCTCGACGAAACCACATGAATTCTCTTCGCTCGCCGAGGGTGAGTCTCTCACTTCGCGACCATCGTCCGCGTCGTCGCGCGTCGTCGCGTACGGCCCGTTTCCAAATCTTCCGTTAACCGTTTTACATGCAGGCGAGTTCACGCAGCGGAGCGTTTTCTCGTAAGCGCCCCGGCGCTCGCTCCGCGCAATGCGTGCCCCCCGTCCCCTTCGTCCGCCATGTTTTGCCGTTGTACATAAGTCGCGTCGCGTCGCGCTCGCACCGCCATGTTCCCCGCGCCTCTTGTCGATCGGAAATGAGTCTCGCGGGTGAGCTAATTAACAACGGGACCCAGTGAGAAATGATTCGTCGATCGACGTCGAAATGATGTCGAATCGACGTCAATTCGACGGTGCCGATGTCGACTCGACGACGTTTCGACGTCGATCGACGAATCATCTCTCACTGGCGATCACGGCCCGCCCGATCGTGATTACTGCGTCTCCTTAAGTTTAGAAGCCTAACGAAAGATCTACTCGAGTGAATACATTTTTTGCTAGGCTTCTAAACTTAATTTGAATGATACCGTGCTGTTCGTACTGTCGCCCAGTGAGAAATGATTCGTCGATCGACGTCGATGGACGAATCATTTCTCACTGGGCGGTTCGATACACAAAAGCCACGTAATTTGTCTATTACGCAAATGTTTTCACGAATTGACATTTCCAGGAGCAAGAGGTGCCAGAAGTGCAGAATCGCTCCAGCATCCCCTTAAGTGTCGAGTGCTAATTATGCGACCACATCGCGTATCGTCGTCCGAGATTGCGCGGGAACGACCAGGAGCGGCGAGGAGCGGAGCAGCGAGGCGGGGCGGAGCGGAAAGCTGTAGAATACGCGGCGACGCGTCGACCGGTGAGTGAATTCGATTATTCCGCTTGCGCCGTCGTCGACTTATCCGTCGACGCGGTCGTGCCGACAATCAGTTGGAATAAAATAAAAAAAGAATCTGCAGTTACCTCGCGATCGACGATCCGGTCATTCCTGACGCTTATCTTACCTCGTATATTAACCGTAATCGCCGGCCGTTCGGAAGCTATAATCGCTAATCTCGGCAATCGCGTTCAATAAGCCGATGACAATTTACTCGATTCTAGTATAAATAAGTAACCGACGAATTACGCTGCTATCAATTATTACTTAGCCGCCGCATAATTTTCCCTCGCTAACGTTCCGATTCTTCGAACTTCAAGCACGGCCACCGACTCTGCCCTACGCGGAGGATCCGAGGGAACGTGTACATTCCGTACACGTTCCCTCTCACGGGGCGGAATAGACGGATACGTAGTGAAATCGAAGGCGCCGCTAACGAGATCCGCGCGTGGTCGATGAAGAAAGCAAGCGGGAGAGATCGAGGCGCGCGGGGGGGAGGCTGGTAAGTCGCTAAATGAGAGTAAGCGCGAGGAAGAGTCGCGGAACGAACGAGCGCGAGAACGGGGTGGTTTAAAGGCGAGCCACGTAGCTTCGGGGGGGGGGGGGGGCGGGGGACGGCGGTCGGTCTCGTACCAGGGCGCGGAACGAGTGGCGGAACAGGGTTGGAGGCGGAGGATTGCAACGGTCAGCAGAATCAGAATGCTTAGAACCTCATATAACGGCCACTCGAGTGAGTTGAAACCGTACCGTAGGTACAGCGCCGTTCAACGACGGTGGCCGTAGGTGCCTGGTACACTCGTTGTAAAAGCGGACCTGACCGCCGACGTTACGACTACGGTGACGTAAATCGCGGGGAAATGTAGCGATCGCCCTTAGCCCGAGTGTTTGCCGTGGCTGCCGCGTCATCCGTCGTCGAGGGGGAAACCGCTGACCACAAATCTTGCGCGCCGATGCCCACTAATGCCCAGTGGGCATTACTTCATCTTATTTTATCGTTACGATGCCCCAGCAAGGCGTAATGCCCAAGAAAATGCCCAGCAATGCCCAGTAATGCCGCAAATCTGTGCACCGCAGCGCCCTCGGCGGTTCACCCCTCGTCTTTCGTCCAACTTGGCGAGGAGGCGGAATATTTTCACCCCGCGGACGTCGTCGTCGTCTTGAATCGAAAATTCCTAATTCAAGACACATTTAAAGAATATTACCAAATGAAATTATAATACACGATGGTTGCACAATTAGCGCTAACTTTACGAGACATTTGCTGCGTTCAGAAACGTCACCCGAGTGCCCCAGTGTATTATTTTATCCTTGTTTAACGTACGGTGAGCAACGAGGATGAAATGATACACTGGGGCGCTCGGGTGACGTTTCTGAAACGCAGCCGTGGATATGATTGAAGAGTTGACGATGAATTCACGCTTGTTAATGAAATTAAATTGGCGAAAATACGAGTAGGCACATTGTACGTAATTAATAACGTATAATTACTGTGGTGTTAATTATAGTACGCGAATTATGCGAGTAGGGTAGGACCGTTTTTGAATAATACTGTACTTGACGAGGTATGGCGAACGATTACACCGTTAAGGCGAACGATTACACACATGCACGTAATGTTCGGGCGGAGTTTGCGGGGCTGCGGGAGTTCGCGCGGACTTCTCTCCCGCGGGTACTTGCGCCTCAAGATCCGAACGTCGTCTTCGTCGGGGGTGATCGTCTCCGCGGTCGATCGAGTGCGCCGGCCAGAGTCGCGCCGATAATTAGACCGTGTCGCGCGTAAAGAAACCACTCCTTGCCGCAATCGTCGCTCCTCTGTTGCCCTTCTCTTGTTTTCTTCGTTTTCTTTTCAAAAGAATTTACGCCGAGAGAGACGACAGACGCAACCTGATACGAAGATTAAGTCGCACGTCGGGTGATCTTTGCGTTCTGCGCAATGTTCCTCTCGCAAATATAAGGAACGTTTATTTATGGGACGCTTACGTAAAGAGAAAATATCTTCCTGGCGCGTTATCGCTAATTTCTGTATCTGTTAGAAAATTTTTTGTAGCCTGCAACATTTATAGCAGCGAGAATTTTACCATAGATTTTACTAGAAAAATGTATCGTAAAATTTCAAAAAACTCATAAAATTCTTCCAAATGCCGCGTTGCCCAACGATTACATCATTTTCAGGATAAATTTGAAAACAAAAATTCTCTCCGTGTAACATTCGCTAACAGTTGAGATAGAAATTCGATTTCTGTTATTTAAATTGATTAAGGACAAAACATGTGCAATTTCGCAGTATTGGTCGTTCACGAGGGGTAAACCGCTGACCAAAATCATGTACACCAATTCCTACCAATGCCCAGTGGGCATTACTTTGTCTTATTATTTTGTTGTATCTTATTTTATCTTTATAATGCCATAGCATGGCCTAATGCCCAAACTAATGCCCAAAAAATGCCTAGTAATGCCCAGTAATTCCCAGTAACGCCGCGAAACTGTACACCACAATGCCCTCGGCGGTTCACCCCTCGGTTATTCATTTATCTGAGTTATTTCTTCGCACCTGGAAAATTGTTGCCGCAGTTGCGAGATCATTTTATTTTTCGAGTGTAAGCTACGGAAGTTTTGCAGGTACCCCTGCGGAAAATTGCTGCAATTCGTTATCCTTTTCGCGAAGGTCCCCGGCTCCCGCGAGGGCCCGCGATAATTCCACCGGCACGCATCGCGGTGAATCAGGACGCGCCGACAAGAAAGCGAATTAAACGTTGTTCTTCCCTCCTTTATGCACAGCTAAACCGTATTCTTACTCCAACGGCGTGTAAGTCGATTCCGCGGTTACCGCAAGAAAATTCCGCCCCTTCGTCGGTTTATTCCAGCGAAATGGAATAACCCCCGCGGAGAAAGAGAGACGCGCCAGGGGGGGAGGGGAGGGTAAGGAGCGCAGTATGCGCGGTATGCCGCCGCTGCAAGAAACACTCGCAAGTATTAAACTGCATAGCTGCCGGCTGCACGTTCGTAAGTGGTCGCATTACAGAGACAGCGGGTCTACCGGCGAACGTTACGAAACCTACGTCGGATAGTTTCGGCGCCAACTCCCCGGCGCATTCTGCCGCCGAAACCCCCGCGAAGGTCGAAGTCGGAATTACATTCCACCTTCACTTTTCGTCGGAGAAGGTCGACTAACAATTCCTACAAAATTCTGAACAGCTTCCGGCAAAGCCCCGCATTTGGATTATGATATTCCGCCGGTATCCCGGGGCGTGTTTCAATGTGTCTCCCCGGCGTCGTCGCGCACGGCGTACAGTGATGGATGGAATGTTTGAGATACTTTTTTCACAGTGAGCTTAGAAACGCGCATTTAGATTCAGACGAGGGGGAAACCGCTGAGGATATTGTGGTGTACAGATTTGCGGCTTTACTGGGCATTACTAGGCTTTTTTTGGGGCATTAGTTTGGGCCTTGCTGGGCATTATAAAGATAAAATAAGATAAAACGAAATAAATAAAATAAGATAATAAGATAAAGTAATGCCTACTGGGCATTAGTGGACATTGGTGTACAAGATTTTGATCGGCGGTTTCCCCCTCGATAGTAAACTTCTCGAGTATCTAGAAATTTTCTATTCAGCAGCCAATCGACACGCTTGAAAAATTTGTCGTACGATTAATATAAAGCCTCCGCTACAATGATTCTCTGTTCTGTCTACAATGGTTGTACAGTTGTATCGATGGTCGCTTGAGCAGTCGCAAAGCAGTCGTAGTCGTAGTCGCTGGAATAGGTTCAATTCCTGTTCCAACGAACACGACTGCGATTTATTGCCGCGGCGGACCAATCAGAGAATAGTGTTATATGTCGTGTGTCATTATATGTCGAATATATCGTGGGAAAATACCTCAAAAACAGAAAATCGGTTTCAGTTATACATCGATACGACCCAATCCATGACTCTACGATTCTAAGACTGCGACCATTGTAGACAGAACCGAGAATCATTGTAGCGGAGGCTTAAGAGTTAGATAGTCGCACGCTTTCTAAACCCCCGATGCGCGTGCAACTTCAGATTGCTGGGCATTAGTGACGCCGGGTGTATCTCGGACTCTCAGCGTCCGCACCGCGGACTTTTAGATCGAGGAAAATTAACTCTCAACGCGCGTCGACGAGCCTGTCACCGAAATTAGGATCGAATGTACTGAGTAACGTTACGGGCATCATCCGTTTAACGAGGACCACCGGCGTCGCCTTTACGAGCGGAGCGAATCGAAATATCCTGGTTTCTCGAACGATGAGCAGGCGCGGCTCCAGAAATCCGCCGCAAATTTCGTCGGCGTTTACATCCACCGCGGTCATTCCGTTTCCGGGAGGAAACTTCGCGAATCCGGCTAATCCTATTAGCGAGGACACCGAGCGCTTGCCTGGATTAAACGGGCGAGGCGGGCCGTGGGAGACCGGAGCTCGTTTCTGCGACCGCTGCTGCTGGAAACCTACGAGCGTTCGCGTACAACACGCGCGGCGTCTAGCTTTTCCGATCGTGAACGCGGGCCCAGCGTCTCTCAGTGCTCGTCTGCGGTGGAGGACTTGCGGGATTGCCGGTTGCAAATCGAGAAACTGATTGTGAGTAACAATAACCTCACCGTCGCGCGTTTCGCCGAGTACTCGAAATTATCAGTGTCGAAATTATCATAGGGCACGGTGACTCTTCTAAAATAATTCTTATAAAATTATTATTTACTTATTTTCAAGAAACCGATGAAGGGTAGGAAAGGCTAGTGCGAGCCGTACGAAAGATTGAGTCGTAATGTTAATCCGTCATAAATGACATTTAATATTGCAAAATGAAAAATTACAAACGTTTCGATCCTCAGCGGTTTGACCCTCGCCAGAAACTCAAAGAAAACCAAGGGGGTAACCACCGGCTAAAATGTTGTCCCACCGATTACATGATTTCATTTTGATTTCATCTGATTACAAATAATGTCATCTAATTGCAAGTAATTTTCTTATATGCACGTTTAAAAATATGTGACGTTGTTAAACCTCAAAGGGCTGCTAGATTCCCTCCCTCCGCGCTATTTTACTAAGAAGTGTTTGCTTGTAGAAGTAATTTCAGTTAAGATTGTAGTATTCGGTTAGATAGAAAACGTGTTTCCTTGCTTTTCCACTTTTTCCACTAGTCTAACCGTGGTCTTAATGAAAAGTAGTTTTGTATTTGTACGTACTGTTTATTGTTCCAAATTTGCGCGCAAAGGTGTATCAACACTATCAACGTTTCAACTTGCTGTTGTTCTAACGGCAACTACTTCAGTCTTATCATGAAAAGAATACGCGCTCATAGGTGTGAACTATGATATGTGAATATTTGGATATTCATTAAAAGAAGTAAATTTTTTTGGAAAATGAAAACAAGCTAAGAAAATGTTGAAGTTTATTGTTGATTGTCTAACGGATGAAGAAAATTGAAAACGAAGACAAAATGATTACACGGGGATTTCCTAAGGATTTCACAATGATTTCGGAGACACTGTCCCACGATTACATCAAGTGGTTACCCCGAGGGGGAAACCGCTGACCAAAATCTTGTACACCAATGCCCACTAATGCCCAGTGGGCATTACTCTGTCTTATTATCTTATTTTATCTCTATAATGCCCCGGCAAGTAATGTCCAAACGAATGCCCAAAGAATGCCTGGTAATGCCCAGTACTGTACCCAGTCTGTACACCGCAATGCCCTCGGCGGTTTACCCCTTCTCTGGGGAAAAAAAAGTCAGTTACAACCCATTTTGGGGCCCACAATTAGTAATCGAATTATTTAGATTGTTCGTAACTCTAATCTTTTACGAATTTTATCTCGCGCAACTAAAAATCATAATTAGCTGTTCTATCTACATATATCCAAGATATTAGAGTAATACTAATCAATTCTCTCAATTAGTTCTGTCGATGTTCAGTAACGCAAAGATAATTTTCACTTAAGTGGCAATAACTGAAATGTTAAGTTGCTTAACTACATCAAAAAACGGTCAAAATTTTTCCCAGAGTAGAGTTACGAACAATCCAAATAATTCGATTACTAATGGTGGGCCCCAAAACCATTTTGGGTTATAACTGTCTTTTTTTTCCCAGAGTTGGGTTACCCCCTTGAAGGAAACTAAATCCTGTCGTTGAAGATGAAACCGATCGAAATGAAGATGCAGTGAAAAGGTCGCTCCGGAGTCGCACTATCCCAACAATGGCGGGAGAGATTCTCTAGTATAGAACGATTTATCCGCGCGCTATAAAGTTGTATGCATTTCGCGTTAGGCTGCCCTTTTTTCCCTCCTCTCGATCGTCGCATAACGGCTATTCGGCGTTGTATCGAAAACGGCGGCGCTATATCGAGGAATAACATCCGGTGTTATTTGCCGGCGTCGGTATCCGCTGTCGCGGTGATCCCTCTGAATATACGCTATCCGCTTTTATCTCCTCGCGCGGCCATACCGCATATCCCGCCGCGCGTGGTCCATACTTCTGCGGCGCTCGTCCACGCTCATCCCGCAGCCGCGTCACGCTCGGCAGTTTTAGCACGCGTGTCCGGCGCGGCGCAAACGTTACGTCCGCGTCCGCGCGAGGCGGCAAACATGAAACGCCCCGTGGAACGCAGTCGGAAAGGGGTAGGATGCGTGGGGGGCGGCGAAACATGCAATTTTCACGCTTTAGCATTTCCCGGCGCAATTACTTTTCGAGAATGACGAGCGCCCTCCTGACGTCCCGACGAGTTCCGGCAATCGACAGGGAGGAATATCGCGTAAAAAATGAAAGGGCAAAGGGGAGGAAAGCGAACGGCGCGGCGGGGCGCGACCGTAACGTGGCTGATGAAAACGAGTTGAAATCCTCGAATAACCGACAGCCTTTCGCGACTCGCCACGTTCGTCGTTCGTTATGACCCGCGGGCTCAAATCTCCCACTTTAATTGGATCGTATTCCGCGAGAAGGAACGATCCTTTTGTTTAACCGTAAATAGATGATATATGAGTTTATACAAATATAACAATTGAGAAAATAATTGGGAAGAAATGAAGCCAATTTACAGTGGAGTAAATTTTATTCATCAAATTCACGCGTTGAATTCGATCAAAAATAGGATTTCTGGATAATATAATAAACGCCTCACAGAAGGAGAAAATTATTCTTTAATGGCATGTTAATTGAAATAATAAATTTTTATGTGAAAATCATTTTTGTGTGTAAGCTGTATTTAAAGTCTGCCAATACCGCGCAGAAATTGCACGCTCAAAGCGGATTGCATTTACACGTACCAATCTGTCATCTGCTATTGATTTTCACAGCTCAGGTAATATCAATTCAAGTTAAATAACAAAAAAAAACAGACGGCACAATTTTCGTAGCGATTTAATTTCACTTTCGCGACTCACTAAAATCATACAGTTTTACCTCACGCGGGACAAGAAAATTTTGAAAGAGTAATAAGTTAATCTACATAATTATTCTTTCGTGTAAAACAAGGAGATGACTTTTACTCTTCAAATGAATTAATTTAAATTTAATATGCGATAACAATCTACGTCGAAATGAACTTCAAGCACGAGGAACGGTATTCAGCTTCTGTTCCGCGGGGTCGAATATTTTGTGATAGCAACGAAAACTGACTGGCGCACGGCAACGTTCGACGTTTTCCTTTTTTCGTAACGCACTGTATTATAGGCAATAGCCGTTGTCTACAAAACAACTTTAATTTCTTTAAACTAACAAGAATAATCTTTAGGGTCGCCAGCAATAATTAACGACAAGTTTGTTTCACCGTTTGGCAATTTTTATGTTCAAGACTCGCTACGTTTCGACCATAGGTCCTTTTCAAGCGAACTGACTATACAAAGTAGGAAATTTTTAGATTAATACATAGATAAAGTGTATAACAAAGGTGCAAGGTATTGAGTCAACGGATAAAAGAAATTATATTGCTAAAGATATTACCTGAGAAAGTCATGTACATAGATTTTGCGTGTATCTCGGTGATCACCAACCTTTGTTATACACTTCAGTTCGCTTGAGAAGAACCAAAACCCCTGGTCGAAACGTAGCGAGTCTTGAACATAAAAATTGTCAGACACGGTCAAACAAACTTGATGTTTTTAATTTCTTTATTTAAACAAAGAGCGCTAAATTTAACGTCTAACGTAACAACAACTTGTTCGCTAAAATCCCGAAACACGAGGAATAGAATCTTCGTGAAAATTCTGCCCTTACAGAAAAGTTGCAAGTTGACTGGCTATTCGCGTAGCTTCTGGCCAATCGACTTGCAACTTTTCCGTAAGAATAAAATTTTCGCATACGTATATCTCTTTCGAGCGAATTCGAGCCCCCGATACGTTAAACACTTCGTGCGGCCTTGGTGTTTGTCTTCATTGTGTGACGCGGCGTCACACAAGGCCACGTATTGTTATTGTCGCGGCGAGCCTCGAGCGAGCGGGCGAACGCGTAGCGCTCCGAGTGTATTACCTCGCGGAAGCTCGACGGCGACGAAGTACTAAAATTATTCTATGTGAGCATTAACTCGCATTTATCTTATAATGTATCAAATATTTCGTGGCGGAGAGGCAAACTAGCGGGTACGCGGCCCCGGCATTTGTTATCGCGCTGCGCGTTATCGTAATCTCGAAGTTAACGCGCCACCACTCGCGTGCCGAGACCGACAAGGAGCCGCCGAGCCGGACCGCGTGTCGTCGCATTATCTCTCGAGATGCGATCGTTTCTCGCTAATTGCAGGCAATTATGCAATAAGGAACCAAGCACCATTTTCGTGAATTTTAATTCTGCATTGCAAAGTGATCGCGAAAGCTTGTATTGTGCAAAAATAATCCAATACTTATTTGTAAAAGTACAAGTGTGACACGTGGAATTGTATTTCAGATAAATTATAGTGCGTAGTGTAGGAGAATTAAGCTCGTTCTACACACAATGGACGTAAAACGCAAGACACTAAAAGCCGCAACGCGAGAAATCGACCGATCGAAGAAACATCGACCTGTCAGTGGTCGATTTCTTGCGTTGCGACTTGGCGTCTTGCGTCCATTGTAGAATAAGAGCTTCATAGGGCATTATATGTATTTAAGATGACGTTGGCGCAGAATTTTATTTCTAATTTTTCGTGAAACTTTTGCTCCCGAGCTGTTAAAAATTTCGTCGATTATTGCGGCTTATCAATCGCGGAATTCTTGGAATTCGGGCGTCGAACGCCGAGCCCCGGTTCCGAGAAATGACGTAGCGACCGTAAACACCTCGGTCAAAAACAGTCTAGTCTCATTGTGCCAATCATTCACGCGGCGAAAGTCGAACGGGTCGGTTAGCGGCCTGTGCCGCTCCGCGTATCGTGTTATTCTTTCTTGATACGCGTTCGCGACAAGTACGGGAAGAAGCCGCGATCGCTCTCTGTGAACAATCAGCGATCGATATCATCGCGTGATCGCTGAATCCTCGCGATTTGCTATCGATGCTCGGTTAACCGGCAAGACGGACATCTCGCGCGATTCACACATGAAATCTGTACGTCCAAAAATCAAAGCTAACTTGAAATTACTTCATCGCGATTAAACCGGGCGATAATTGTTTCTTTAAACGATACTCGTAATCGGATACATCTCGTGTCGTCGCATTGAATCGCTCGTTGCTTCGAGTATAATTTGTTGGCTGCTTCTAAGTTGAAGGCGCGAAGTAATACACAAAATATTGTATCGAGTGCGACTTCTTACGCAGTTGCAAGGATTTAGTTTCCTTTTCATTCTCACAGCCAAGATTGATCCTTGCGAAAGCTTTAACACGGAATTTTATACGCGAGCGGAAGAGTAAGGTTTTACAGCTAGACTTGGTTCCGCATTGCAGGAACTGCGTCCAATTAGTCGGCCCGAGTCGATTAATTAACTCCAGCGACATTTATGAGTGAACATATCGCGGCGACATTCATCTGTCAAAGTAGATAGCATATTTCGCGCGAACTATTATTCATTTAAACGAAGAAGAAAGAATTTTTAATGACACGCGTATTTTGTTTCAGGGGACGTGTATTTTTACGCGGTTAAAGTGTATCGAATACTGTGCTCCGTGTATTTCCGAACGGATCGCCGCATCTCCGTCAATTTTTTTTTATCCGTCGTGTTCCAGTGCCGCGTGATTCTAATAATTAATGCGTGCGCGATCGTAATCAACCGTGTTTTCGCGAGTGAGTGTGTCAGTGCCATGAGGAAGCTGTAACGAGGAGGAGAACGGGAGAGGAGGAGGAGACCCAGGGCGGTATCGGGCACCGGCGGAGCAACCGAAAGGTAATTTATCATTTTGCCGCTATTTGTTTATTTAAGCGTTTATTTCGCCAACAGTCACATGGTGTATTTCGTAGATCATTTTTTGCATCTCTTATCGTGTACTAAAATAAATATGAGAAAACTTTGCGATTGTCACTTGCAATCACTGTCGATTATCATAAGATTCTCTTATTGATTAAATTTTATACAAGTTTATATTTAAGAAAAATATTCTTGCCCTGGAGAACCGCAGAATTATTTTAGTCGGTATTTATTTAAAGAGAAAACGGATAGAATGAAAGATTTAATGTGTGCAACAATTATTTTTGGAAAAGTTAATTATTTTGGACGCCGTTGTAATTTATATTTCATTTGTGTTTTGCAGGTGGACGTGGTTACACCAACTCCGCTGTTGCGCACCGTATCGGTGAGTGTGAAATTATTTTCATTCGAGGGAACAGATCTGTGTGAAAAACATTGTATCAAATATAGATAAGATATATTTGTGGATATATACGTAAAATTTGAAGATACTGTATAAATGTACCAACTCATAGATCTATTGCTTTAATGTGGATGGGTTAATACAGATTAATGATATATTTAATCCTGGAAATGTGTTTAATCGTACGTTGATTTATTACGTGCACACGAAAATATATGAATGCGCATACATTTATACGCGCAGAGATCATAGAATATAATTCAGTATTTGACGCAACACTTATTGACACATTTTGAAGTTATGATACGCATCAAATTATCCGATATATCTCCGATATATATCAGTTGCATGAAATTTATAGGATAAAGACACAAGAATAAATCAAGAGTCACGGGGAATATTTTACGATTTTAGAGTAAACTCGGTATAAAGCGATAAGCCACAATAGATCAATTGTCGAAGAAGAAAACTTACCTTCGAGTTTAATAATTTTATGCTTTTTGTCGAACATTCTATGTCGAGATTTTCAAAAATTGAAAATTGTGTAATTGAGAATATCAATATAGTTTTTATGTAATAAAAATAAGTTTCAATAATCAAGCTTTTTAGTCGACAAAAACAACTTTGTATCTGTAAAACACGTGGTAGGAAAAAATTGGTAATATTTGAGATATATTCCTTTAATAAATCTACACGCGACTCGTTTCTCCCTAGATTAAATTAAATATATACGTATAATTTTTTGCACACGCAAGAGAGAAAAATAATTTCCAGACGCTTTTCTATTATGCATATGTTACGAATATAAATAAAAGACTGACAAAGAATGTTCCATAAATTGCATATATATCCCGACTAATTTATTTAATAAAAGTAAAATGTGCTAATGGTGATTTATAACATATATGTAATATTCTAATTTTATCTTAATTTATTTGTATAGTCTATCCATCTATATATTGATAATTTAATTAATATTTTGCATTTGCGTATTAAAATGTTTAATAACTTGTCAATGTTGCCGGGAATAACTAATTATTATAGTATAAAATATCTCTCTATATACATATATCATATATATATATATATTTAGGCAAAATAAAGTGGCCAACTAAAATCCATAAGACAATCTATGAAAATGAATAATATAATAGATTGATCGATTAGTATGCAAGGGTAGTTATCTGAATGAGCGCCAATTTTATACGGTAGCTAATCAATTTCTTAGATCACTTAGAGCAGGAAAACAATCGTCCATAATTTTTTCGACTTGAGTATTAGAAGTTTCGACTCGAGATCAATTTTTATTATCTCTATTATTATTTCAATTCTCTATCATCAATTTGTTATTGAAGATATTGAAGAATTTAAGATATCTTACGCAGCAAGTACATAATCCGTTAGCTTATATGTGCGGTTTTGTGAATAAACGATTGGATGGCATGTTTCTCGGAGCATGTCACACGCCAATGCATAAATTCAAAAACGCAGATATAAAAGCCTTAAGCCTTTGCAACAGTACATCTGAATGCAGATTTACTCTGAAAGCGAAATTAATTATTTCACGTGATATTGTAAAATACTTTAGAGATATATAATATATTTATATTCGTGTAATCGTACAACGGAGGGAGGGAGGGTTTTGCTCCCATGCAGCTCTAACCAGAGCTCGCTGCGATTTTGTCGTTAATACCGGCTCGGCTTAAGTCTTGCGAGCGCGGATTCTCGCGGAGAGACAACGCGCGCGGAAATCTTAAATCCCTCGGCGACGCATTCGAGTGCAGTGAGACGAGGGTAAAAACGCAACGCAACGCGACGCAATGCCGCCGCAGCGAGCGGTGGGAAACGGATGGGAAAACGGGCGAGGGAAAAAAAGGAAAATCACGTTCGTCAAAAGCGCATAAGTTGCGGCTGAACGTTCGCGTAAAGTCCGCATGCCGCGCATCCGAGGATATGAGATTCTAAACCGCGGCGCACGGCGCCGCGCGGTACGGCGCGGCGGCCGCCTACTTTTTTAAATTAATGTCCGTCCAGTTAAATGCGGAAGAATGTAATATACGGCTCTCTCTCTCTTTCCCCCTCCTTCCCCCCCCCTTTATCCCCCTCTTTCTCTCTCTCTATCTCTCGGGTAGAATATATACATACGGCTCGTACTCTCATGGCCCCGCTATAACGCGCATGTGTGCGTTTTATCTCCGCGATCCGTGTGAGTGTGCACCACCGCACGCCGGGCGGCCAGTGCGTTGAGTGCAATAATTGTACCGGCAAGCCACTTTGATGTTGATGCATTAACCCTCCATGTGCCTCCGCCACTCGCCACAGCAACCCCATCCCGCAACCGACGTTCCCAATCTCGCGCTACTGTCCACTCCCTCATCCTCTCTCTTTCTCTCTTTCCGCTCACGCCCCGCCGCGCCAGCTTGGCAGCACAATGACGCGTTTATGCGTACGTGCGTACCGGAAATCTACGAGGCAATCGCGAGTGTGATGTATACGACTGCGCGGGCGTCGAGACACAATGCGGGAGCTCGCCACTTGTTTCCTTTTAAATTTTTTAAAAAAGAACGGAAGATTAACTCGAAATGAATGGTTCATAAAGATAACACAATCCATGTGAGGGATAAATGATGATACGATTCAAATGTTAACAATTGAAGAATAAATATCAAGGCGTCTTTTATTTCTTTTAACTCTTTCGAGAATCTCTCTCGAACTTTCTCTTTATCTTATCAAATTTCCACCGTGCTGATCATTTTATCTTTGCAGTATAACAATGTCAAGATTGAAAAGATTTTAATAGATCTCTCGGATTTAATAGATTCCTAAAAAAGTTCTGATGGCGTCCATGTTGTGAATCTCCTAAAAAAAGTTGGCAATGTTCGTGCATGGACGCGAACGCAGATGTAAGCAATAAAAGTCAGTCTATTTTTTTTAACACAACGCGCGCTCTCTCTATCTCTCTCTTTATCTCGCTTACTATACTTTCTGCATTGTTAAATTTGAAACGATTATTATTTAGAGTAACTTGCGATATTAATGATATTGATCGGAAAGTCTGCGAGGCAGTTCTTAAATAGATTATCTTTAATTGTAAAATGTACACTAATTTTTTTATCTCTTGACAAATTTTCTTCTCTTATCGTAGTATTTAGCAAATAAATAATCATGAGCGATTTATCGCGTTGAGACAGAAAATTACTTGAACACGAGCTATTACATTCTGCAATAATTTTTATAAAAGAGAGATAAAATCTTTCTCAAGCTTACATCTTTTGCTCGATAAACGATTATATTCGTCCAACAAAGGGAGACTTTAAAACCCGCGGCGCAGCGAGAGAGAGCTTTCGCGACGCGTCTCATATTTTATTAATCAACCGCGTCTCTTGCGCGGGGACAACGTAGTGGGGTGCATTTCGTGCAGCCTCCTACAATGCAGGGTTAATATCAGGAAGACGTAATCCGACGCTCCGCGCCGCGCGCGCCCTTCGTACGCGGGAGGAAAAGCGCCGAGCTTTGATCGCTTCCGTGGATCTCGCGACGTTATGAACTGCTAACGTGTTTACACGGGGGATTGCACGCGTGCTCAATTTCACGAGCACGTCGCTGATTTATCGCTCGTAAGGACGCCCGCACGCGTCGCCGGCGTAACCCCGTAGCCCAGTTGCAGCGCGCACCGTTGTATGCGCGTGTGTGCACCGCGGATTACATCGAGTATCGTCTCCCTTTCCCATCCCCTTCCGCTTCCATTATACACCGCATTAAGCGCACCACGTGATCCCGGCTCGCGATACCATTTCCAAATTATTCACGTAACTACAAGGAAGAGATCTCGCGAAATTCGCTTTATTAAAACGAGAAGAAAACGAGCAGTCGGCCCATCTTTTTTATAGAGCGTCTCTTCGACGAAATCTACCGTCGGTATAATTTCACGGTTTTGTCATTTTACAAAGCTCCCGAACGCGGCCTCTTTATTTTCACGAAAACTCAAGGATATGTAGCTTTTAGAATGTTTCACGCTTTCAATCTTTATTTAATGTTGTTATAAAAGTTGCCCGTCTTTCAAAGAAATATTTGGATAATATCACAGTTATTAAATTTAACTGAATTATTATTTGAAGAAAAATAAGTTCCGTATGGCACTCATGTTCTCTCTCTCTCTCTCTCTCTTTCTCTCTAATACATATAAAAGCGAAATGTTACAAGTTACAACAAACGTCAATATTTATCAGATAGCAATTAAAAAACAAATGAGAAAGGAGAATGTCTTTTTTTAAATAACTGTCAAGAATAACAACTTTTTTTTAATCCAATGGAAACTTGAATTTCAAATTGCATTCGAACTCGCTGCATTTGTTCTAAAGTATAGCACATACAATTTACGTATAACGCGGAGTTAAACGACGCGTAGAATACAGGTGAGAGTGTCCGTGTATTTATGTAACAGTGGGTTGCTTACCGCTCCAAGCAATCAATCAATCAATCAATCAATCGAACGGTTGCTCTAAACAGCGGTTCCGTCCTGACAGCGGGCTCCGACCGTTATTAAATGCGGAGCCGTTCAGTTTGATACATGCTCAGGGTGAACTGGGAAGGCCAGCCCTAACGACCGGGCCGACCTGACCCGCTGGAATTCTCTGCATACTTTTGTCTATGTTACTGATACGATAAACTTCCAAAGAGCTCCTTCCTCTAAGTGCATCCGAATTTGGTACCACAAGTTTCCTCTCAACACAGAAGACAAAAGAAGGAGAGAGAGAGAGAGAGAGAGAGAGAGAATTCTGATATTTGTAATTTTCTTTAATTCTATCTGTCATAATTATTTTTTCATTTTTAGTAATTTGTCGTTTTTTAATAAGATTTTAAAGTGTCAGACTAACTCCTGTGATAAATGTAACTTAATACAAATGCATTGTTGTTGAATGTTGAATTTGAAGGAAAAACATGCGAATTACCGCTTTTATTCGCTTTCTTACGCTCTAAAGAATAGTTTCCAATTTCAATTGAACCCAGTCGTTTCGCTCGATACCGAGCGTTGCGACCCTTCTGCATATACCTGTACGTACTGATATGTGGGACTTAAAATTTAACGTCGATTTTGTACAGTTTTGTGGAGAGGTACTCATAGCAAGATACTCTTGATGGTTTGCCATTGTCTCCCGAGAGGTGGTGATCGAATAAAAACCAACGATTTTTTTTTTATCGAATTGAAAATCGAATTTTCGGCTCACTAGAGCAACGTACATCTCTCTGCTCCACGATCGCCATCAAAAGAGCTTTATTTGTCAAATGTAATCGAGAAGACAAGTCATTTTAATTATTTCTTACATACTTGTAATGTGTAACGCATAATTCATTGATTCCGACATCACTGACAGAATCATATGTCCAAGCACGTCGTGCCTCTTATAAATATTTCAGAGTCATAGAACCTAATGGATTTGACATTAATATTTCAACGGCGTGAAACAATATACGCGGCCGGAATTGATAGTTGGATTCTATTTCTCGGGGAAAGAAATCCGAGGAAGAAATTTATCGCGCGTCAGACTTCGGTTTGTATCGGCCCGAATAAAAGTCGGACGGCGATCGTGAGGACGTTTAAAAATGATTTAATGCGGGGTGGCTCGCCATTCGCGGGGCGGTGAGACACGGGGGTGACTCCGTTGGAGGCAACTTGTTGCATGTCGGTGACACACGACGCCCTTATACCTAGCTCCGTGTCTAAAGACTTATCCCTGTGTTTGTCACACGTAATCCGTTTTCGGCGACTTTCCTTCCTTCCTTTATCCATCGCTCGTTCATCGCACGCCGAGTACAGTTCATTTACAATCTGGTAAACCTGACAGCGCTCTTGCGAAACTCTTAAACGATTATTATTTCATTTGATACATCCCCGATAGCCAACGAAAATGATTCGTGTAAAATTAATTTTCTGACATGGCAGCTTGATTTATATGTTGTTACTTCTTTTCTCTATCACATCAATTATTAATATAATAATGTAAAAATAGAAATGTCGGCAACTGTTTAAATTGTTGTTATTTACACATGTTTCACGTGCGTATTTTTAAAGCTAAATCTTTTATCCAGTGTCATCTCCATAATTCGTAAAAAATGGATTTTATATAATAACTAAATTTTTAAATAAAATGTCTTAAATTAGTTACATTGTCTTGTCATACCGCAGCGTAAATGTAGTAGCATAAATGTAGTCGAAATGTAAAGCATACACAGATTTCATAATTCTCTTAACTTATCAATGTAATGATATTATTAAACAGTATCACCAATGCTTATTATCTTTCCGCGCAATTTACGACGGTAGATTTTCATTTTCGCACTTTGATTGAGTAGCATCTCTCTCTCTCTCTTTCTCTCTTTTTTCTCATTTCGTCGACGTAGAATTTGTCGCGTAAACGAGGTTGACGGTAGATCCTCGCTAAGCCACGGATGTTTCCTTAGGAGGACTTAAGGATTTGGGAGATTTTTGAGTGCGGTTTCCGACCGGAGAGAGGGTTGTTTTTCTTCAGGATTTTGTCGTTGCGCCTCGTGACCTCGTGGTCCTGGGATAAAGCCAGAAAAGTCCGAGCGTCACTTTAAAATTGTAACGCGAAGAATCCCATCATCTCACGTCCCCGAACTTGCTTCGCTTCTGTATACAAGGGAGTTTTACCTAAATAAATATAAACCCGTACATCGTTAGTATAACGTTATCAATACAATTTGAACTCACGTATCGAGTTTTTCGGCAGCGGGTAAGACGAGGGACATTGGTAATCGAGTTATCATGTCTTGCTCCTCGTGCGAGTTAGGGATCTACTGCTAAATTGATCCGACAGAATTAGGATCGCCCAACTATTTCGATGAAATTGCTCGCAGTTAAGACTTTGTCTGATGTTCACAAACATTGACGTCGGACGTGAGACGGGGTCTTTCGCTGATTACGGGACCACCACGTGACTTCGAGAACGATGTTGATCTTGAGTTGCTCTTTGACGAGATGCACAGTTGACGGTAGCGCAAAAATATATTACGTGCCGATTCCTCATTCTCGTATAACTGCGCCCAATTATTTCTCGCGCAAGTATCAAGACATTGAGAGAAGTGATTGTAACAAATGTGATAAATCAATTAAACTACAGCGAACTTGTAGGTCCGCTCGTTTTTATCCAAGAATTAATCTGATTTTCAATGAAAAGCGATAAAAATTCCTCTTACTTTCTTTTGTATTTATTCAACATTTATTCCGTCTGCATAGAAAGTTCTCGTATAATTCTTTATTTGTTGATATCGTAGGGTTAATTGAAAAAACTCAGTATATTTCGTGAAAATTTGCCCGCCGTTTGAGTTTCGATATATCTCACGCTAACGAGCCCGATCAAAAACTCTGCGGGCATGTGAACAGCCGAATATCCCTCTTCTTCTTTCACAAGCAAGCGGTTCGCGGATCGAATAATAGGGCAAGATTGGATCAGAGAAATGAGGGAAACGGCTCGTTTACGTCTAACTAACGTGAAATTACCGGTGCACTCCCGGTGAGCCGCTCTCGACGAATCGACGTTCAATATTCTTTGATCGCGCGCCATTAACGGGCCGGCTCGTTCAATGCCTCACGAGTGAAATCGCGCTGGTAACTAATGCGATCTGAAAAGAATTCACCGCTCAAAACGGCGCAAACGTATCCCCGTATCGCGGCAAACGAATCGCCGGAATTCGACAGCGTCTTTCGTTGCGTCGAGCATCGAGTTTTCCTGTGAAATCGAGAATTTATCGAAATAACAATTCCTTGCAGTTGAGATATCAAATCGATAAGATCGGCAAAGACTCATTAAATTAAAAAAAGCAATACCGATGGAGAAAAAAAATGTGAATTTCATCAATGTAGATCGAGGGGGAAACCGCTGACCAAATTATTTGTACACCAATGCCCACTAATGCCCAGTGGGCATTACTTTATCTTATTATCTTATTTTATCATGTTTTATCTGATTTTATCTTTATAATGCCCAAAGAATGCCTAGTAGTGCCCAATAATGTCGCAAATCTGTACACCACAATGCCCTCAGCGGTTTCCCCCTCGATGTAGATTGGCAACCGCTGACCAAATTATTGTACACCAATGCCCACTAATGCCCAGTGGACATTACTTTATCTTATTATCTTATTTTATCATGTTTTATCTGATTTTATCTTTATAATGCCCAAAGAATGTCTAGTAGTGCCCAATAATGTCGCAAATCTGTACACCACAATGCCCTCAGCGGTTTCCCCCTCGATGTAGATTGATTTCTTCTGGAAGTAGAAACGGACGGACAAGTCAGACGAGCTAACGCTTGGCGGGAGCAGACGCGAATCAAATTTTTGTCGCTGTACACGATTTAATCAGGCAGATGTGAAAATTAACTTATATGCTGTAGGAAACCACGTAGACTCTCACTTGCATATTCATACCACATCAAAGGATTACGCTACTTACGGGAGATTATGGGAGATAGGAGCAAATTGTAGCGCTCCTTCGTCGGGCGCATTCAAATGCTTGATTGTTAATTTCCACGCGGGGAACAGATAAATTGGGTGGTAGGGGAGTTGCACGGTGACATGGAAATTTTATAAATACCGAATATATAAATGCTTTCTAAACTCGACCCAGTTACGTACCTATACAATCGCGGGTTTGAAGCTTTCAAAATGATTGCCCTATTTCGCATTTTGCGTATGCGTTTCGTTTGCGAAGTACACTTCCGCTCAGCTCGGGCTTATACCTCTGATTTAAAAGAGTGTAAATTCCAAATTGCACGCCAAGTAAATAGACAGTAGGCATAAAAGAGTAGTTACAAGTTTCGTTTTGTCTTTTGGAAAAAGTTAAATCATTTAGGTTTTTATGTGTTGCCTACAAAAATGTTTCAGCTGATAAAATTGTACAAAGTTTGTTATTCCGCATTAATTCCTTTATCTTATCTGTATCAAAATTATCTTATATATTTTTTTACCAACTCGATATCAACATCTGAGAGGTGAACAATGTTAAGTCACAATTTTTTTACAAAAAAGAGATTTTTACATTTTTTTAATCAGCTTGACAAACTGAGGCACTGATATACTTTCCTTAGTCCGAACGTAAGATGATAGTATAAATATTCTAGATATAGATTATAAATATTTGACTTTAATATAAGGAGTCGGCATTCATTACAGGGTCTACAACATCTCACGTCGTTCTCGCCCTTTCCGGGAATTGCCGGGATGATAAGCGGCAGCGTCAAAATACGCGGCCAAGACGGCGACGTCGTCGAGTCGCGCGCGAATCTAAATCCTAGCTAATAGTTTCGTCCTGGCGGCGGAGCCCGCGTAATTTAGCTTCACGGGGTTCGTTTGAGCCCCGCGATTGTCCCATCCCGCCGACAGTCTCACATTTACGCTTTCGCGTCTCTTCCTCGCAAAATTCTCACCCTCGCCATCCGCCGTGCGCCCCTCTTCGTCGCCATCGTTCCCGGCGACACGTATCCCTGTCTTTCGAGAAGCAAAGTGGCGCGCGGGACTCCCAACGGCAATGTTCACTATATTAACACCTCCATCCAACCTTAATGAATCCCTCAGTCTCGGCGAGATCGAGGATGAGGGGAGATTGCTCCAGCCCATTCTATACACGTTTATACCCACGCCTTACCGCACTATCTCTTTCCGAGTCGTAAATATCTCCCTGCTCCTCCACCTTACTTCGGCGTTAAAATCCGTCTTTGTCTTTGATTACGACGTCATGATAATGACCTGCTTCTCTTTCGACACGATCCCTAGCGCCGAGGATCGCGGCTTTAAGGCGTGAAATATACCTTCAGACAAATTAACGATCGCGGGAAGAAACCGCCGTAAAAATTTAGAAACTTTTTTTAGAAGCATCGTTTCCTGCAAGTACACGGTTTCGCGAAAGTTAAGTCGAATTGGACATATAATTCAGATATTCTGTACACGAAAAGACCGGCCAAGGCAAAAATAACTAAAATTAAAATGCTGCCGTGTAAATAGTGGGGGCATCCACATTGTTGTGTGTTGCAACGTTCACTAAGTTTGCTGCACAAGGCGCATGTGGTTGTCTCCACTACTTATGGGTATGACAACCACATATATAGCTGTCCCAAATATTACTATTTATTGCGGTTGTGCCAACCCTAATTAGACATGTGGTAACCATATCGGTCTCTCCGTGTACTAATATTTTTTTATGTCGCTACTTTTATATATGAATAGCACCGATATACGAGTATATTTAATCTCTAATTATACGATCAAGGGGAACGGAATTGGTTTAAAAGGGATCATTGTTTTAAGCATCTGTCTGCGTCGTCAGACTGACCTTTTCAGTCCGTGCATTTGCATAAGAAACGCTCTCAGCTTTTAATCACGCCTCTCTCGCATCGAAGACCAACGCGAAGATCCGCGCACAAAAGATTTTCAAGATTAACGCTGGTCCTTGTAAGAGCAGGGATCCCCCATGTGCATTGCCGGGAAGGAAGGCTCGGCACTTGGGCGTAATGTATGTGCCCGTCGACTCGCGACCTTTTGGCAGAAGGCGGCCCGTGGTGGGTTAACGTACGGGTAGGACGCAGGGGGATGGGCGACGGAAGAAAGGGAAGACGGTTGATACGTACGAAACCCTGCATAGTAGTGCCGAGAAGGAAGCCCATCTCATACGCGTTCAAGGGACAAATTATTTCCCCATTTTATGGCCCGCTAAAATATAAATCAAGTTCTAAATTAAATTCCTCACTCCGCGCGCCTACGTGGCGAACTATAACGAGCATTTTATAACGCGCGCGTGTGTGCGTGCATCAGATCGGGGTTGGGGGAGGAGACTCCACACTCTCGCAACGGGATGTGGCACTGAATGGCGCGGAGGCCGGAGTGATGGCGTATTATATATCTTCTTCGAAGATGTACGTGTATCTACGTACATACAAGGCTGTCGAGGCAGCGATGCGCCCATCGATGCGACCTTTTTCATCTTCCTTGACGTCGCCGTCACTTTTTGAGAAATTCCGCCCAAGAATGCCAGACGAAAGAGATACCGGAAGGTTCGATTTTTTAAAATTATCGTGTGCGGAGCAGAACGAGTTTAAAGAGGCTCCTCTTCTCCTCTGATCGAATCTCTACCGTGTCGAAAATACGTGCGGATTTACGCGTGCCCATGGCTCGTTTCTAGGTTTTATTTGTTGAGAGAAGAATCGACACCTCGGACCTTGCGACGGGACGAAAATAATCAGTTTAATTTTTGCCGAAAAAAGAACTAGTCTATAAATAAAATTCACTTAATCACGCGAAAAAGTTGGGCTATATATTTGCGTGTTTAAGCGCGCAAGAGTAAAACAATTTAATTTATCGAATAATTTACATTAAGAAAAGTTTAGTTTTGATTGTTTTTTTACAATCTATAAATTATAAATTTATTTATGTCAGACATTGGAGACGATTACTTGTTTTCTTAAGTTGATTAGTATCCGATTCAAATGTGCAGTTCTTGGAATATTTTACGTGTACAGTTTAATTATGCCACAATAATAGAGGGGATGTTTTTTTTTTGGCGTGGAAAGCTGTTTCATCACAAACGAAGAATTACGTCCAAGCGCCCGCGGCAGAACGTCTTACATTAATATTAAACTTGTATGGTTATAGGACGACGTGATAAGATCCCCCTTAAATTCGCATTATATTGCTGTGCGGCGCGCAAAATCTAGCGATAATATAACCGCTTATGCATAGTTTCTCGGCTCGGGCCGAAGTTCATCTAACTTTAACTTAATCTTAACTAACGTTGCTCGGGCGACGGAGAGCCCCGGCCGCCGTCGTTGGGACCGATCAGACGAAGAGGACTCTGGAATTCGGGTTGCAATAGGGAAGACAAGGACGTGAAAAAACGGGACTTTCGCGGTAGTTGGGATCCAATACCCGCATAGTTCTGGACCAACTTTAATTCGTCGTATATTCTTATTCCACGTTGCGGATCGCGCGGCGCCCGCGTGGCCCGATTGGATGGGTGCGTCTTCGCGCCCTAGTTCTTTCATCATTTCCAGCATTGTCTCATCATTGCCTTTTGATTTGTTCAAATTTTAGTCAGTCGCTATTTTCTGAAAGAACTAGATTTATTTCTAGCGAGCGACAATATGAAATACGCACTGAGAAAAATGTCCGATTAAATATAATCGGATAATCCAATTATGTAATAACTAACGGATATATCCGATTAAATTGTATATCCGATAAAAGATGTAATCGGTTTTTCAATTAAATTTCACCGGTAACTACATTTTATCGGATATATCCATAATTTAATTGGAAACACTATTCAATTGGTTTTTCCGATGGAAATTTTTCTCAGTGTGAAAATTACGTGGAAAATATGCAATGAAAATGACATGACGAATCTATTAATGGTCACGATTTCATACGTAAGAGATTTGCTTATTCCAAGCGACATCGTATAGTGTACACTCTTCCAAATATTGTCCGATATAGACAGTTGGAAAAATCGTGGGCGAGATATCTGATATCGAATGTTTGGCAAGAGCTGCAAGAAAAATATGCGAGTCAGGTACGCGATGTTATCCATTAAATTTCTATCCCCAAAGGTTTATTCACCGATGCATACCAAACAGTAAAAACAATATCGTTGAATCGCCAACAACGTTAAGCATGCAATGCAATTCCAATCGATGTAAAAGCAAAACAAAAAAATCAGTGCGGATTAGAGAACTTATTCTACGTAACTGAAGCGACGTATTCAAAGGCCGATACTCGCCACTTTTTTTTTTTAGATTTGTATTAATCTTTCGAATCTCTACGGTCGAGAAATAAATTTAGAACTTATGTAAGGATGTAGATAAGTTTTACTTTTTTATGCTACCATTTATAAAAATTTTATTTTCAAAACTTCGCTCTTCTGTACGAACGATTTCACTCATTACCGCTCGCTATTCGCGTTGCAAATTTGATGCGCCGTGAATCAGCTGGCGCGATTCACTATTATACTTCCCTAAGACAACGAATTAACTGACATCTCCGTAAGGAACCGGCCGTAGCGCGATTAGAAGACAAAACCAGTGTAATAGCCGTGCCACGGTGCCGCGAGACAACGAGAAATAAATAGAACGGGGCAACACAGAGAAGGGTGGCGTTTATGCGCCGGAGTAGCGGGCAGGGAGAGAAATGAAGGAAGGAAAGAGAAGAGATGGACAAAGAAGGCGCAGCGGAGAAAATAGAAGAGAGAGAGAGAGAGAACTTGAGAAATTCTCTAAAGCTGGCAAAGTGCCGTCGCAGTGAATTCAGGGGTAGTCTTTAACTGTAGCGAAAGCAACGTCACCCTCTCTTGGGAGCTAACCCTCGCACCCCCACGTTTCCGCCGTTCTCGTTCTCGGTGTGCGACCTCTCCCAGATAATTAAACGAAATTCATTTACATAGCTCGAGTAATACGGGGCCGCGCGGCGGTGCGACGTCGTGAAAAGAAGAGAAAGAGCAGTTTTACCCCGGGCGTAGGACGGAGATGCGAGAGCGAAACGGAAAAGGAAAACCGAAGCGAGTAGAAGGCAGGGCGGAGATAAAACGGCCGAGAGACGGAGAAGGAGGACGATAGGGGAAGAAAATCGGTGCGGGTTTATGGTGGAACGCTGCACCTATCGTTCTCTCTTCTCACCCTTACGTCTCTCTTCATCTTCCTCTTCCTTTCCTTGATAGAATTTCGACGAGCGCATCACCCACTTTTGATTTTGGCAAAAGACGTTTGTGTCGCGGAAACTGTCGTATATCAAACGGTCTTGTTACTATCATTTCCTTCGATCAACAACGCGCTTTATCCGTCCCTGAGCTTCTGGGAAAACCATGAAATTTTCATCCAAAAGAGAAAGAGGGAGGGGGGGAATCCGTGGGAAAACGAACCGGCGCGCGGTGAAAATTAACGCGCAGTCCGCTCGAGGTAACGCCGATGAGATCCGGATTTTCGAGTCCCATCCAATATCGCGCGATAACTTTCGATGCTCAGTTTAATTAGTTAACTCTCGCGATTGGTCGACGATTAATCGAGTTTGAGTTACTTTCATTCATAGCCGGCGCATTAATTAATCGGACTTATTGAATTTCTGCAATTTTTCTGCGTATTATACCGTAAGGCGATAGTGCACCATTTGCGAGAACAAGAGTCGTGGTGGACATAATGAATGTAATGTGAGAATTGATATTGTGTTTGTGAAGAGATGGAAAGAGAGACAAAACGCGAATGTTAATTGTTTGTCAAAATAAATATCGATATGTTTAATATGATGTCAGACGTTTCGGTTACCGAATGTAACCCTTTTCAATGACAATAACAAAATAATTGTCAGTGCGCCAAATTATCATTTCGCATCGCGTGTGTTACGGATACGGGGATTCTTTTATTTCTCCACTGTAACGGTGTGGTCAGAGTTGTGGAGACTCGTGTCGATGTTCAGCTACTCAAATTCTCTTCG
Organism: Vollenhovia emeryi; assembly: GCF_000949405.1. Lineage (NCBI taxonomy): Eukaryota > Metazoa > Arthropoda > Insecta > Hymenoptera > Formicidae > Vollenhovia > Vollenhovia emeryi. The sequence goes on from NW_011967136.1 coordinate 519,562, forward strand.
GTTCTTGGAACACGTATATTCAATCATTGGATACTTCGAAAGGTATTGAGAAAGCGTCTATATTACATAATGACGGGATCGATTAGTTGTGGCTGATATAATACAGATACATTTCTTATGTATACATCGGTATTATATCATGCTTTCATTGTTGATCGGAAAGATTTTACACAAACTTAAAGCGTAGGCTGAATATTTTTCATCGGTTTTTTTTTGGAACGTTGTTTGTTTTAGAAAAATGGGGAAAAATGTTCGAAGCTATCAAAACATAACAGCTGTTATTGGACGCAAATTTATCGGTCAATATCGGTTGCGTATATACGTCCACTTTTACAAAGTTTATTGTTTTAAGATATATTTATTTACGCTGGTCATTGAATATCGCGAAGTCGTCTGCGCTATCATTCTATTGCATACGCGTTGTCATCGTGCGGTAACCAATGTGATAAAATTTCAAACACTTGAATTTGAAAGCGTAATTTCCCAATTTCACAGACATGAAAGATTGCCTACAGTCGAGGCAAGATTTAATTAAAAAATTCATGTAATCCGCAATTACATGAAAGAGAGATGAAAAAACAGGATTTTGCTGTTTGAGCTAATTATTTATTTAATATAAAATAACATTTCGAATATGTATGAATATGAAAAGTTTTTTACATCTTTTTCTTGAGTCAGTTAAAATACGCGCAGGGAGAGAGCGCGTCTCAGAAATGCATCGAAAAATATAAATATCGAAAAATACATGAGTGAATTGTAATAAGATTATCCTTAACAATGATATCATTATCTCGGTTTTTGTTCAATTAATCTGAAAATAATTTATTTAAATTGCATATAAATATCTTCAACATTATTTAATCAATTTAATGAGATAGTTAGCGAAAGATGTTGCAATTTAGTCAAAATCCTTATCAGCATTTAGTCGTAATTTTTATCAATACGGAAAACTAATGTACTAAAGTAACAAAAGGACCAAACATAATTGCTCGAAATTGCGTTGCTAAGAATATCTTGAATAAATAGTGCCTTGAGTCACACATTCAAGTTACAGAAGATGAACCTCGGTGCGCTTAATGAGTACTTTACTGATACGCAAAGAAAATTTAGTATACAAATTATACGCGAGGGATACATGTGGGATGGGTGCACGTCAGGGGAAAACAGAATGAAAATAGGTTGAATAAGGAGGCGCAGGACGTATTTGTATGCTCATGTAATTGCGTACTACGTCTCTAGAGTCCGGTAAACTTTGATCCCTTTTACGTATGTGTGTGTGTATATGTGTGCGTGTATTGTGCTGGGCCAATACCGTTCTCCCTGCGCGCTATTTATTCTCGGTAGACGGTTGCCTAACGCCTAATGCCTAACACATTAGCATTGACTCTTCTCTAATCAGTACATCCGTGAGAAATCCTATCCACTGCAATTTTGTGATTTAAAGGAGTCGAAGAATCCGAAAAGTGACGAACGCGAAAACGTCACTCTCGATACAAAGATATGACTTGGCACGGACAAACAAGCGCAGATTTACAGATTAATCGACTTAATAATCTAAAAACTCTTGAATCATTAAATTGTTGCAAATCTTAAAATTTCGAGAGAGACGAAGAATTGTAATATTTCCAAAAATGCAAATTTCTCAGACTTAAAAATATCTAAACAACATATGAGAAAGCGCCAATGTGGATCACAAGGCAAGATGTAGATAGCCCAACTTGTAATTTTTATACTTAAAATGTGAGTTCACCTTTTAAATATAAAAAAATGACAAGTTTTAGCTTTAGGGGTCTTACCTTAAGTTTATTATTCTCTAAAATATCTGTCACGTTTGCTCAGAAATTTCAAGTTTTAAAATTTTCAACCAACTCAATCGATCTACATATAGATGTAAATGAAAATTTTAGCAGTTTAGAGATGAGAAGTGAATTTAATAAGCTTCCATGGCAATTGATGCAAATATAATTTCGATCACTCTACATTATTGGTGGCGTCAATTTAAGCGACTACTAAATATTGTATTCGATTCAGAATCAATGTTTGCTCAGCTCTTGTCACAAAGATTCCGTTAGTTGCGAAAATCAATAATGACAAGACAAAATTAAACAAGGACGACTAAGTTATTTTGACATATCGTGTATTTCGCAACGAAGATATGACTAGATTCAATTAGAATTGTCATTCATGGAAGATGACAGTGAGAAATGCTGAATGAACGAATTGAATGTAAAATATTTGATCTTTTTATCACACGAAGGTAATAGGATGACAAGTCAAATAGATATCAGATTCGGTTAGTGAGTTTTATAAGTATTCGACACATTGGTCATTTTATGTAATGACTCAACATTTCGTCATTTATTTTCTATGTAAAATCACCATGGTGACCATGTGAAAACCTATAGCGATTAAAAGAAAAGGGATCTTTACTGAATTAACTGCTACGCAAATAAGCATAGTGGTTGAATTTTCGTTCAATTTTCAGTCTACAGTTATCTAATAATAAGAGAATAATCAGTGGCGTCGCGAAAAGCATTTAACTAAGGGATCACATAATTGTGAGTAACATACTGTTCACCCCAAGTGCAGCCATTTACCGAACGCATTGTGAATATCACGTCCAACCTCCCCCCCTCTCTCTCTCTCTCTTTGTTTCTCGAATTCCAATGTTTCGGTCGGCATGCCGCAAGGCACGATCTCATCCGTAAAAGAGTGAAAAGGAAATACCCCCCCTTTCCGTTTATAAAAATCCAGCCGAATTGCCGGCGTGCCCGGCGCGAATATATACGCGTCGTCTTGTCGCTACAAATGAAATTCATGAAACCGACATACGGACCGTGCCGGTCGGCGGCCACTCTGCCGGTCTCGCAATGCAAACATTCCGGCGTGCCAATAAAAGGGCGAACAGCGGGGAAAAGGGCGGGGCGGCGCGAGGGGGTGGCGTGCGCGGGGCCCTCGGGCGTAAAGAGGAAAAATTCGAACACTTCGGCGGGAAGCGCAGCGACGCCAGGTTAAAAAAAAGAGGGTGGGAGGCTTTATGAGCGGCAGGCATCTGCATGGCCTCTCTATTGTTATCTCCGGCAATAAAAAGCCGAGCGAAATGTGGGGATTGCTGCCGACGTGTATCGCCATCGCTGCCGCCGCCGCGCCGTGCTTGTCGCCGTCGCTGTTGTTGCTGCGATGTTGCGGCGTTTAATCTTTATACTTTGAGATGCATCGTCGCCGTCACCGTCGGTCTCGGGATAATTGAATGTGCCTCCTGTTTGACGACAACGCGACCTTATGCCACTTCCGCGGCATAAGCGCAAACTCCTCTTCCTACTACGAGAGAGAATGTTCAGCAATAACTGGAACAGTCGAGCTAGAGAAGGTGTTGCGTTACGATATCCTTGTGCCGGCCGATCTCGGCGGGAGAGACGAGAGGGATGCTACAGGGTGAGATCGTAACGTGGCGCACTGGATACGGCTTCGGCGAAGCCAGTTCCGTTTTCTGTTGACACGAACAAATGTTGAACGTTCGATATATCGGCGATTCGCTGATTCGATCAAGTTTCTAGTTTTCCATTGTTTGCGCGTACCTTTGATTACTTAGGCAATTTAGCTGGAAAAGCGATACAGCGATCCGAGGTCACGGGGAAGAGGAGGGGAGAAGAGGGGGGTAGAGGAAGGAGGGGGGGGGGCACAAAATTGATTATTTAATTATCTCTTCAGTTATTTACTTTAGAGAAATGCATCGCGCGTCCGTTTCATGCGTAATTTTATGATGAGGCTTTTTTCGCATAAACTTTCGTACGCGCGGAATTAATGTTAATTAAACTTACTTTGAAGAAGCGTAATTACATAGCGTGTTTACGCGACGAGAGATCAGAGAGGGTGATTATAAAATAATATAATATATTATACGCGCGTATTCCCTTTCTTATTCGTGGAGGCATCGTTCAATCGAAGTCTGCTTGTAAGCGCGCGGTGTTTCGAAATCTTAAGCCGTCTGTCAGCCACCGATATCTATCGCAGTACTGCTCAAATTTGCGTCCGTTGCCCGAAGAAGCGGCCAGTGATAACTGATGTGCGCGTCCTGCTCGGATTGTTGTGGACAGTGAGTGATGGGTTTCGATCCCATCCAAACTCCCACCCCTTTCCCCGCATCCCCTTGCGTTTACTATGCACGGAAAAGCCGAAGTGGTCACATGGAACCCTCTGATCCGCGTTGGTCGCTATATCGCGGTGTTTTACGGCCGCGTACATCGCGTCGCGCCAGACATTTTAACGGAATGAATTCTGAGCATTTTTTTTCTGCAAAATCAATGAAAAATCTCGCCATTGCGATGTTTATACGGAACGCGCGTTTCGCAGGTGACGCGACGCCATTCCGGTACAGTTTGTTTTGCAAATTTTGGGGCGGGAAAATTTATAGAATTAAATCGGGTTCTTGCAAAGCTGGACGAGCATCTACGCGCTAGCTTTACATGTAACTTTGCCACCGTTTAATAATTATATATATATCTCTCTCTCTCAATAATTATCCAAATCCAGTGACAAATGTGCAAGTGTAATTTGAAAAATGTCTCTTTCATTATCAATATTATTTTGTGTTACTATTTTACGTGACTTGTCCAAGAATCTCATGAAATTGATATCGTGCACCGCGCGATACGGACCAGTCCGATATCTGTTCCGCGGATGTCGATTGCCGGGAACAAATAGCAGAAACAACGAACAAATTAGCATCAACCGCCGAAGAAACGTCGAATCGACCGGCGGGCAACCGACACTCGCGCGCGTACGATCTGGCAGTTTGAGTTGTAGTGGACAGTGAGTGATTGGTAGCGATCCTCTTCCGATCTTCCCAGCAGCCGCGTGGAAAATGGGAAATGCGGTCGAGAGCGCTCGTCCCGCGGGTTCACGTCCGACGATGCGAACTGCATAGACGTCCCGCGGTAACGTGTAAACTAAAGGGGGTAGGAGCGGCCGCGCGAGGACGGGAAAAACGTCTTGGAGGACGAGGTCCTGACGAATTAGGGAGAGAAGAACACGCGAACGCGGGGAGAAAGAGAGCGAGAGAGGAAGACGGTAAGGGCGAGGCCATTTGCCGAGATGAGCGGAAGAAACGCTGCAACAGCCGGGAAAAGGTGAAGCGGTAACGTCGGGACACGGACGGACCACCTCGACGGAAAAGAAACAAAGGAAGCGGAGGGCGCGGACGTGATGAGTTTAAGGAAAGTTACGAGAAAGGGGCAGACGCGCGGGAAGGCAATAAGGGAATACCGCCGAAAGAAACAACAACGAAAAGGCGGCCGAGAAAGTAATAGGAAGATAGAAATACCGAGTGCGCGCGGGGCTCTTTCTCTCTCTCTCTCTCACTCACTCTCGCTCTCTCCCCCTGCGGCATATTTCGCGCGGTTACGAGATATCCCTCCCGTTTCATAAAGCGGATTGGCTCCCGCGAATCGTTTTACCCGAACGATGAATATTAGGAAAAACCGCGGGGCAACTCGGTCGGCCGATTCTTACTCGAATCTATTATATTATGATGAGCGCACTGACGATTTGCAAACCGGATTTGCACGACACTGTGATAATGATCAAATTTTCAATCTTTATTATCATTAATATAATAACTCTTTTAAAAAATGTATAATATTTTCGTTATTTTTTTAATTTAATTATATTCTATAGGCTTGCGCATTGTGCACAATTAATTATTGCATCCGCTTGTATATTATTTCTTTTTTCAATCGAATTTTCTTTACTACAGGTAAATTTACAAACACTCAGAATCTCGTTTCATCAGATACGTGACTTTCTTTTATCACTGAGGATAAATGGCAATTTCGCTTTGATTCGAAAAGGAAACACGATTTTGAAATATTATACAAAATTAGAAATTTGTTGACGCAACGCCTAATAATAAATCTTCTCAATTGATGGAAAATGCAGGGAAAAATTTTTTATGTTTTTATTTTTATAGATTTCTGTACTCTGCAAATCAGTAAGTTTTAGATGTATCTGTATATACACGATATTTTGCGCGATCTTCTTCGTTCGATCACTCCGTTTTTTTTTTATAGCGGCGCGGCAAATTGGTAGACAAGTGGCTTGAGTCGTAACGGACAGTGAGTGATAGTTAACGATCTGGTTCAGACCACCCTTTGTTTGCGCAATACGGGGACCTGCTCGTGCGAGTCCAATGAGACATTCTCGCACACATTCTTGTCTGAGAACGTTTTCAGGGATTAACGTGCCCTTGCAAATCGGCCTGGTTTTTCTGTTGGTTAAATTACTCTATCTTCAACGCGTCATCGAGATTAAAGTTTCATCGACACATTAATCAATAAATTCTTACCGCTGTACACTGAAACATCCTTTTCGAGGGGTATTTAGAAGTTTTTTTCAAACAAACTAAATTTAAAAATTGGAGTTGTAGGAATTGTGCAAATTTATTTTAAAAAACACAAACTCATATTAAATGTTTTTAAAAGTACATTATAAATAAATTATATTCTCTCTCTTAAATTTTCACAGTTAACATAATCTGAAAGACAACATTTTCCGATTTAACACAAAAATGATAAAACTAATTAATTACTGCCTGTTTTTAATAGTGGCGAAAGCACGTGTATATCCACATAAATATATACAGTAGAATATAAAAACGAAGACATAACAACTACTTTATCGGCGTACTGGAGGCGAACTTGCGATGTAAAACGGCTTTTTTCCTCGAAGGTGCACTCCTTGCCCCCGCGGAAGGATTAAGCCAGTGGCTAGACTCGTGAGAAAGTGCATCTCGTCACGGAACTTTTAAGTAGCCGCGAAAAATACGCGAAAATGCCGTGCGCATTTTCCTGAGGTTCATTCTCGCTGCAATTTGTTAGCAGCGTGTGCAATCACAAATTAAATTTTTGGTCGAAACACTCACTTTAATCTTCGTTCACTTTTGTCAGTTAATTACAATTCAGTTATAATACAAGTCAATTGCGATTACTAACTTTACTATTGTTAGAAACTTTTGCGTCAACAGATCTTAATTTCTTAACACTGAAACTCTACATTAAGTTAAATCAATGTTTAATTCCTGAATGAGGACGTTGTTGTCATTGGCGTACGGCGCGGCTGGATATCACACGATTGCCACGCGATAAACTGTCTTATGGAAGTTTGGCACAACAAAACCCGGACTGAGCGAACAGACGGCGACCGATGTCGCGCGCAAAAGTTGCAAATGAAAAAGTTGCAACCGGTTTAAACTTTTTCCCGGTATTTTTCAAAGCATAATCTATTCGCGCGGAGAGTGCGAACGGTTAATTCTTCACGATTCGCAGTTTAATCGGACGCGGACGACACACTTTTCGACCGAGTTTGCGTACAGTTGATCATAATTTTTTCTTTCTCTCTTTTTTCCTCCCCCCCCCCCCCGCAAAGTCCGGATGTACAATACTACGCCGCGGAAAGAGGCTGCAACACGGCTGCACGATGCTGCGCGGTACAAAGAAAAGAATGCGCCACAAGCGGCCACGTATTTCAAAGTAAATGTCCGCTGCTGCAAACGCCGCGATGTCAAATACTTTTTATTTCAGCGGAATGGCTAGTTGCCTCACTAAACCGTCCCTTTGTTAGAATTACAAATTCATGCTTGCGCAATATGTTCAATGTTCTTTATACGTCCCCCGTCTCTTGCCTGGCATTCGTAAACGTGCCGTGCATACACAGTTTGGTATAATCCACTTAATTTTTTCATCGCATTCACTTTTTCTCGAAGAGATTAAACAAAATGATTTTTTTAATTTGTCTAGATAATGGATCGCGTTGTCTGGAAGCATTAAACCCGATAAAAAAATATCAAATTAGAGATAATAGATCGATCAAGATGTTCGTCCGTTTACATTGCCTTTCTGTTGAGTCGCTAAATCATTATACCATTTACCTTTTTATGCCATATAGATCTCATTCTGAATTATATACCGGGTTGGGAAGTAACTTGTTATTTGTAACGAAGTTACAGTTACAGTTACTTCTTTTTGGTAACTCTAACTTGACTTCGTTACTTTCTCTCTATCTGTAACTGTAACTC